>NC_084965.1:19713249-20021190 GCF_949316205.1 Platichthys flesus | reverse complement strand
ACAGAAGGCAAGCAGACTCTGAGAATGTCCGTTATGTCAGACAAGATCCTGGTCATTTCAGACTCTAGGAGATCACACCTTGAACTTGCTGAGACTTAATCTGAGAGCCAGGAGTCTCTGACGCGATATCGATACTCAATACCATTTTTGTTTCCACAGAAAATTGCAAAAAATGAAGACAATAACAATTACATCACTGTTTATGAATAGCAGCTGGTAGAGAAACGTCAGACTTTTCAGACACAAACAATTGTGTTATCCCATTAAATTAAGAATATTTGTTACGGTTAAAGACGGGCCGGACTGATAACGTTTGCTGCCTAGCTCCCACATTAGCAGCTGTTCTTTGTTGTGCATGTAAAAGTGGCCATAGTCCAGAGCAATCTGCACAGCTAATGAAAGGATTGATCTCTTCAGAAAGATTTGACTTCTGTTGGCTGTTTAAAACCTGGACATGTCAGCAAGGATGTAAAAATCGCATCACATGCAGTGTGTGCAACCCAAAGCATCCAACAATATTCCACATTACAGCTAAGCTCAAACAATCTGATGAGCAACCAACAGCAGTGCCCTGGTATCTCAGCAGACTTGTGCTCATATTTGGGCCGGGAAACAAGACTGTGTTCTCTCAATTGTACCAGTACAAGTCATGGCAACGAGTAGAAACAACATCTTGGAAACATATGCTTTCTTGGACCCAGGTAGTTCAGCCACCTTCTGTACAGAACAGCTAATGAGGAAGCTGAATTTAAATTGCACAAAAACCAACATATTTCTTAGTACCATCGGCCGGGAGAACACTGTGGACACTCTTATACTGACTCAACTGGAGGTCTCAAATATAAACGAGGAAAACATTTTGATCTCCCAGACGGTAATACTAAAAGGGCATGCCTGTGACCAAAGACACCGTTGTGACTCAAGATGACCTCAGAAGATGGCCTCATCTTAAATAGATCAAAACTCCTTATATTGATGCTGAAGTGGATTTGCTGATTGGCACCAACGCCGCAAAGCTTCTTGAACCATGGGAAGTTGTCAACAGCTGTAACAATGGACCCTATGTCGTCCAGACCCTACTGGGGTGGGTTGTGGAGGCTCCACTTAGGGGAGATGAGAGTGATTCTAGGAAGAATAGTTGCCCTACAGTCACTGCCAACAGCATTTCCACTGCCAGAGTGGAGGAGCTGTTGATTGCTCAGTACAATCAATACTTTAATGAGAAGTATTCTGATGAAGTTAGGATGTCAAGGGAGGATCTTAGGTTTCTACAGATAATGGAGGAATCCATTTAACTCATAGAGAACCAAAACTGCACCGACCTGCCTATCATCCCAAAAACAAAACCCTGAGGGTAGTGTTTGTCTGTGGAAACAGTTTCAAAGAAACATCCATGAACAATCAACAACTACCAGGACGGACCTAACCAATTCCCTGTTTGGCATCCTTACAAGGTTTAGACAGGAACCAGTTGCTTTAAAGGGGACATATTATGAAAAATCTACTTTTGTAGTGCTTATACACGTTAATTTAGGTATATGGCATGTCTACCGTCCCAAAAACTCTGAAAAAAAATCCACTCCCGCAATTTGTTGTGGTTCCTCTATGTCAAAAACTATACACTAGAGTGCGTCGAATGGGATTACAACCAAAAAATATGTAATTTTCCTACCATGCCCATGTAGGGAGTACATGGCCTTGGACCATCCCCAACCATCATCTTACCGGCTCCAGGGAGAGACGGCCCGGCTCCCCGGGACGACAGGTCAATCTGAGGAGGGCTGTTTTAGACAGGGTGAAAAGGTGCTGTTTTAAATGATCCTTGCGGTATTTTTACCAAAATATGTTACAGACATTTCATTAAGACCCCAAGGAGCCATATCAACTGTGGTAAAGTGAGGATACGATGGGTCCTTTAATGTCAGACATTTAAGCAATTTTCCATCAGGTGAAGGTGAAACATGTCAACTTCATCCGCTTTCTCTGGTGGCCCAATGATGACATGAAACAATGGAATGAATTTCATTGGAGCCGAAAGGGAACTGAAAGAAGCCCTTGAAAACTTGAATCACAACAAGATTCAGAGTGTTTCAACTGCAGAAGGGAATAGACCAGAGCTTTAATTTCCCTGCTGGATCTCATCATGGCAGGGCATCCAATCACAAAGTTTTCTGATGATCCAAACAGCTCACTCCCAACCACATCTGTTGTGCAATAGTAGGAGAAGATTTGACGTTGGCTAATTATTAATAATCATGAAATATGATTATTAAAATAAAAATTATTAAAAATAATTAAAAATTTTAAAGCTATTAATTAAGAATAGTAAAACAATTAATTAGAAATGATACGGTTATCCATTAATAATAGTTAAAATAATTAATGAAAACAATAAAATTATCAATTAAGAATAATACAATCTGTAATCATTGCTTATTGTCGCGGGGCACCACCCTGGTTACAGGGACCAACAATTCAATCTTTAAATATCAGTCTCAAATGATATAAGTTACATTAATAATCTCAATATTTAATATTAATGATTATATTATAAACAATGGTTTAAGTTTGAGCACAGGCTATACTAATCCAGCTGTATTCACATACATATGCACAAATAATCACAGAAATAGGAATACTTTCATTATAAAAGTATTTATTAAAAAGGGGAAATAAAGTTAATGTTATTTCAATGATTCTTCATTTAACAAACTCCAATATTTCAAAGATGGCAACAACAGCAGCAGCACTTATCACAATTGGAACCACACAGGTGATACTTAGTATCTGTGTATGTGTGTCTGCCTGTCTGTGTCTGTGTGTGTGTGTGTGTGTGTGTGTGTGTGTGTGTGTGTGTGTGTGTGTGTGTGTGTGTGTGTGTATAAGAAAGAGAAAGGGGAGTGGCTATGGCGTAATGACGAGTTCACGTGGTGACGTCGTCTGGCCGAAATCAAGATATTACGTTCAAGTAATTTCAAGATGGAGGTTTTATGACCTTTGGGACGACATGAGGTCGAAGACAAGATGGCAGTCGGTCGCCAGTTACACAAAGGACTATTTCTTTTATTATTTCAAATAATTACTAATTTCTTAAACTGCACTGTTTTATTTTTGTATTTAACGCCTAGTAATTTCTTTTAGAAGTTTTTTGTATTGTTTTATCTTGCTTTACAATTTGTCACGATGTCTTGTATTTTATGAAAAGCACTTCGAATTGACTTGTTGTTGAAATGTGCTTTACAAATAAACTAGCCTTTCATTGCCTTGCCTTCATGTGCCCATCCCCCTGTTCCACTCCTGTTCTCTTTCTCACCCCCCATTTGTCTGATAATAATGCAAGGTGTGCAGCAGCAGGAGGGGGAGGAAGTGGGAATGATGAGGTATACAGACCTGAAAACAGAGTAGGAGGTTGTGTGTATGTGTGTCTATGCTTGTGCCCTTGTACTGTATACATTGTTCTTATAGTTCCCATATATGGCTGTTAACACAGACCCAGAGGAAGAACGCGGCTCAGCCTGGCACTCCCTTGCACACTCTCTCCGACCCCCACCCCACCCACTCTGTCATCCCTCTTCATATCACTTGGTCAGAGCCTGGACATCCTCATCAGTGAAGATCAGTCACAGTTGCAGAGTCCTCACTCTCCAGTGAAGGCTGTAAATGTTACTCTCGTTCTCTCTGGAATGATGTGACCAGTGATTCACACAGTTATTTCAAGACACAACTGACTTTTGCTTCATGATGGACACAATTTGGTTGTGCCAACTGAAAATAATACATTTTGAAATTTTTTTTTTTGGAAGTTACTGCTTCCTTTTCATACCTTTGCATCCAAGGGCAGCTGTGGCACAGGAGTTACACTAACCAGAAGGTTGGTGGTTCGAGCTCCATCTCCTCAATTCCAACTGCTGAAGTGTCGTTGTTCAAGATACTTAGCACAAAATCGCCCCTGATGGTTGTGCTGGCCCTGTATGAATCTAAGTATGAATGAGTGGATGTCAAAACATATTTCTGAATTGTGTCGATATTATTTCCATTTCTGTGCAGTCTGCTCTTTTGGCTGATCTAGTCTGTTTGTCATTTACTAAATGCAAGCTCAACTATTTCTGCACTTCAAACATCTTTTTTTATCAGCTTGGTAGGTCACATTTGAAGCAAGGCCCTATCTGCTTAATAGCAGGTTTAGGGATTTTAGATTTATTTATACAATTTCCTAATTTCAGTTTAACATATGATTGATTATATAGCAAGACAATACTTTTCAGGACAATAGATGGATGTTGGTTTTACTGACTATATATGCAAAGATGTATATGGATTGATTACAGTCACATGTTGTGTCTGTTTATTCTATGACATCAGCTCTGGGAGGAAATTAAACTTTAACGTAGCACTTTAGTCTGACCTCAATAGGATGGATTTGAAAGAGCTGTTCTGTTATTTGGCCCTAGTCACAATTAACATGGAGAAGGACTCTTGTTTTTTTTAAATAAATTAATCTAGTATTTCAGATGTTAGGGTGGCTGGCCATCTGCCTGTCTTTTGGTTGAGATTGATACATTTAGAGAGGGAGAGGCAGGTTAGAGAGAGCAGGAGAAAAGACAACATTGCAAGTTCAGGATGTAACATGTTACTGATGTTATTTGTAATTCTAGCAGCCGGTGTTGAGCATGGATATAGGGGCATTGGGAGACTTGCATTCACAGACTGCAGAAATACCTGCAGAGAGTAACAGGAGGAAATGAGAAAGGTGAGAAAGTAAAATCTATGGTAAAGAGAGCCATGAAAGTAAGGAGTAGAGAGGAGAAACCTCACATTGCTGCTTTTCCACATGCAGCAGACACACTGCCTGTGTGTACAACAGACATACACGACACACAGCAGATCTGTAGCGCAACCGTTAAGTGCTGGTCACACAGGCACTGTTGCTGCTAACATTGGATCTAAAATGATAACAAGACGTTTCGCGACACACATGCACCCAGGAGGGCATGCTAAAATAGTTTGTAATGTAGTCAACATTTTTATATTTAGCAGCATTCTGCAAAGATGTGAATTACGATTTTGGCATCTGCAGTGGAAAGAAAAGTTTAGCTGTAATGTAAGTGAAAAAAGATAATGAGAAATCTTACAGTTGCCAAGAGTAACAAACTAATGCCTGTCTGGCATCAGCCTTTATCGGCACATATAGCTGGATATCATATGGAAATGAAATCCTTAATTAATTCAACTGCACACAATTTGGCCAAGGAGTCAGATATAATGATAATAAGAGAGGGTCAATTACAGAACCCTGGGGTACTCCCTATTTTGGATGAACATGTTGGTACACACAACATATCCCAGCTCAAAAACCTCATTAACGATCTTGTTTTAGTAGGTAGACATGCAACTGAAACCAGGGGACTATGTTTAATTGATTGGTGTAATTTTCAACGGGACCTATTGCTGCAGTGAGAGAAGCTAGGATCACTCGTGATTGCTTGCAAAGAGCAGTTAGAATTAAAGGATCAGTGGGTTGAGTGATAAATACATTTGAACCAATGTTAAGAGGACAGGCTAGTATCTCCACAGGGTGGATAAGAAAGTGGTCAAAGATAATTTAAGTGATGGGAGAGACAGTCAGATTAGACACCTTTATCCCACAAGAAAGAATCAAGTCAATAGTGTTGCCACTGTGGTAAGTTCGTTCACAAGAAAACTAAATGAAAACCAAACTATCAAGTAAGAAGGGAAAGGGTCTCGGGGGTTTGGTGAATATTGAAATGGTTGAAGTCTGTTTAATGGTGGAGGTAGTTTATGATAAAAATAGTTTTCATTCTACTGCCTCAAAAAAATCAAAGGAAACATTAAAATTGTCCGTTGAATTGAAAATATACATATAGATCAATCCACCCCGCATCTTATCCAGTATCCAAAGCAAATAGTTTAATTATATTTTCAGATGGGAATGCTTAATTTTGTGATAAAATAATATTATGTTTTAGCCAGTGTTAATTTTGGCAGCTATTTTTGATTTAGTCTTAGTCTAAGTCTTTTGACGAAAATGCATATTAGTTTTAGTCATATTTAGTCATTTTTATCCTTCTTAGTTTTAGTCGATGAAAACTCAGAACATTTTAGTCTAGTTTTAGTCGACGAAAACTAAATTACATTTTAGTCTAGTTTTAGTCACATTTAGTAGCCACATTAAACTCCTTTTCTTCCCTTCTCAGGCCCAGAGACCCTGTGTTGTGTCTACAACTGCCAAGCTTGCAGTACTTAGGTTGTCCATTAGATATCCCTACCAGCATAGGTCTATAGCAGGGGTCGGCAACCTTTACTTTCAAAAGAGTAATTTTGCCCCCTCTTCCCCCAAATAAAATTTGTCTGGATAACAAAGCTAATAAAGTTTAATATAGTTATACTATACTAAATTATAGTTAGTTGCATTTACGAAATTATAGAACGATAATAAAGAAAACTCTTGACACTTTATTGCTATTTGTTACAACAAAGGAAAACACCGGACACTTATGAAGAGAAGAAAATACACAGGCAGGTGTATGCCTAATTTGAAATAAATTAAACACAGACCTTTGTAGGGCTATTTGAATAAGAAGTACCCTATTTTGAAATAAATAAAAACATATTGCTGCAGCCTAATAGCTTAAAAAATATATATTTAGTTTTAAATGTGAAAACAAAAAGGGAGAGCAGGTCAGACTGGAGGCACACAGATACCGAAGCTCGGTACAAAGCAACTGCAGCTTCTGCTCCGATCAAGAAGCTGCTGCGCTGCTCTCTGAGCAGCTGAGACCAGAGAAACTCTGTGTTTTCACTGTTTCCATAGTTAGGAAGCAGCCAGAGAGCAGCTCCTTCACGTCAACGAGCTCTGCTCTCAACGTGTCTCTGAGACAGTGAGCGGGGCGGGGGGCGGAGCCTCGGGACCGGTGCGCTATCTGGCGCACACATACACACACATCCAGACACACACACTCACGTGCCCGCTACTGATACTTCATGACGGCCTGATACGATGATGTTAAAAAAATTATGAGACTTAGTCAACCACCAACATTTTCGTCTCGTCTCGTCAACGAAAGTTAAAATAGATTTAGTCATAGTATTTATTTTCAAAGATCCGTTTTCGTTACGTCTTTGTCTCGTCTGCCTGAAACATGCTTCTGCGACTGCGTCTGCGTCTATTCACGCCACTGTGGCGCAAGACTCGTTGTCATTCATGCTTCCCCAACCAGGGCCGGCCCTAGCACATTTACGTAAACGTATTATAAAATGATTTATTTCTTCGTCGAAGTTGCTTGGACACGCACACTCTAACCATAAGCCTTAATGTGCTAGCATGTTCTGACAACAACTTTTGACACTTTTTTATGTCAAAGTATTGGTTTGAGATATATGTTATGGGTGAAAACGTGAAAACAAAAAGGGAGAGCAGGTCAGACTGGAGCCGGACACAGCAACTGAACATCGGTACAAACCAACCGCAGCTTCTGCTCTGATCAAGAAGCAGCGGCGCTGATCTCTGAGCAGCTGAGACCAGAGAAACTCTGTGTTTTCACTGTTTCCATAATTAAGAAGCAGTGAGTCACTGAGAGGCTGCTCCACGAGAACGCGCTCTGCTTTCACTGTGTCTCTCTGAGCGAGTGCGCGAGGCGGGGGGCGGAGCTACGGACCGGAGCGCTATCTGGGGCGCGCACACACACATACACAGACACACACAGACACACTCACTCGCACGCTCCTGATACTTCATGACGGCCTGATACGATGATGTTTTAAAAATTATTGTGACTTAGTCAACCACCACCATTTTCGTCTCGTCTCGTCTCGTCAACGAAAATTAAAATAGATTTCGTCATAGTTTTTATTTTCAAAGATTCGTTTTCGTTACGTCTTCGTCTCGTCTTCGTCATGGAAAAAAGGTCGTTAACGAATATATTTCGTCATAGTCTTCGTCAACGAAATTAACACTGTTATAAAGGTGCTCATATTTTCGGACCTCTTCCGACAGGAGTTCTTCGCGGTTGTCCATTCTTCTTTTTAAAATCTTCCGTTGTTTCTGCCTGTATCATGGGGCATGAAACCGGAAATGCAGCTCCAGAAGGGATGTAGAGCAGACCAATCACAGCCTTGCGGGCTGAGTGAGCTTGCGGAGCTTTGCCGTAAATTTTAGAAAAATGGGGCGACGCCCGTAAGCACGTAAGAAGGGATACATAAGCAAAACTAGTAGATGTATCCCCTGCTACATTTCAGTAAGTTCTAAAGGGATAAATAACACAAAAATGAAAGTTCACTCATATTCTCTCACTCCAACGCCGATGGAGGGTTGGGTGAAGTATTTGAGTCCACAAAAAATGCTTTTGGCGTTGCAGCCCAATCAGATACAGTGGAGGATAGATAGAAGAAAAAAACTCCATACTGCTCCTGTGTCGTCATCCAAGTGTCTGTAAGACATTCAAATTCGACTGGAAACAGCATTATTTCCCCCATTACTACAGTTACTGCAGCAGAAGTTACTGCAGCAGTAACTGGGAGGAGGACAACAGCAGGCATTTAGACTGAAAACATGGTGCCGTGGGGCCTGGTCTTCTGGGAGTTGCTACAGGGATTTTGGAAACATCTATTTTATAATAATAATATTATCATATTTGTCAGATTCTTCCGCGTACCACTACAGAGAGCTTGCATACCACAGTTGGAATGTGTAACATAGTTTGAGAACCACTGGGTTAGAACATCTCCAGAATGGCCAGTAATGAACAAAATTAAATCCCTGCTCACAACAGTGAAATAAGCACTACAGGAAAAGCCAGCTGTTCAAAGATGTAAAAGAAAAATTAGAAGAAAGCAGTTGTCACTCTTACAGAAAACCACATGCATCACAGGAAGCATCAAGCAGGGACAGATGCCTAACCACAACTCCCTAAACCTTATTCTAAAATAAACCCTTTAACAATTCCTCAACCCCAAAACAGCTCTTTAAAGTTATCAGGCCAAAATCTTCTCACTTGCCCAGAATATCCACACTACTAACATCTGACACTTAAACTGGTTCTGATAATGATCAGATAAATTAGAGTAAATGCACTGCTACCCCACATAATCTGATGGCTTACCAAACTTGGCAACGTTCAGGACAACATTATGTGGCAACACAAACTGACCTCAGTAACAAAAAATACCTAAATTCCTTACTTCACACTTAGAAACCAAACTTAAACTCTGGACCTGCCCTAAATATTATGTTTTCAATTTCATAGTAGTAGGTTTAGGTTGTTTTCTACTGTTTTCTTCCCTGGATAAGTCAATTGTGCTTCAAATGAGCCTGTTGATAGGACAGACTCTTTAAACCAATATAATGTGTGTAACTGGATAGATGAAGGTTTACCAGAGAGAGATGCTTTGGGTTGTCCAAATGATGCTCAGTTAGTTGTTACCTAGCATGTTGGGGATGACTCCATGATAACAATTGGGACATTTTCAATTACATTTTTGCTTGCACAGTCATTTGCACACAAACCAGATATATTTTGATAAAAATATGAATTCTGGTTAGTGGAGCAGAATTTATCCACTGCTGGAGCTGATCCTCACATTTAGAGGTGAATTGAACTATTGAAAAGATTATCGGTTGAGTTTGGAAATCTAAGCTGCTTTATTCTGCAGTGTTTTAAGGTGATGTCATTCACTGGCTGTAATTAATCCTCTCCGGCCTGTTAATCCCAGTGAATGTGAGGATGTGTGCACACACCGGCAAACCAGCTTGAGGTTAAGCTGAGTGGGGATGAAATCCTCTCGACTCAGATAACTCGGACAGTGTTATCATCAGGTCCAAAACTCCAACCTGCCACATGCTCCGATCATCCACTTCATTATCCACTGTCATAAGAAGAGCACAAATAATCCTCACATAAGACAGATGCACTGAGCTATTCTGCCTCAGTTCAGTCAGTCACAGTCTGAAAAGCTGTTTTTAACCAACATTGAATCGCTTTCTCCCTTAGCATTAAAGACATTTGTCCAAAATTTCTACCTATTGTTTGAATCATTTACTCACCAAAGTAACTGCAAAGCTCTGGAGCAGTTGTAGAAACGGACACTTCTACTTGCAAGAGAAAATTAAAGAGATGCTTGTTTATTTGGCATATTTGCAAAAAAAATAATTGATGGGGTAATGTGTTCTAATTACAACACCACAGAGCGACATTCAGAGATTGCACCCCATTATCAAAGTCACTTTCTGTCACACCCATTCATTATAAGTGCACTATACTAAAGAAGTGGTTTAGGATAAGGGTTACAAGCGCTCATCCAAAATGCTTCTCAAAGTCCCCAGCAATACATCAGCTAAGTTTGACATCAATCAGCTAAGAGGTCGCAAGAAATATGCAGGACAAACAATAAAGTGAAACTAATCAATTTGCCAACAATGTCTCCACACCTATTACTTCCAATTATTTTCAAGCCTTCCATGCATAAAATAAGTGTTCTACATTTCTGACAAAATGTTCTTAATATCCTGCAAGACCACATAGCACTGGTCTTAAACTGGGTTGGCTGATTTGGGGCCTTGGGGATAGAGGACAGTTAAAGGGTCATCACGCTTCCCACCAGTTATCTGCCCTAAGCTAGATTGAAGGGGGTGGGGGGGGGGGGGCAGGGCTCTCCCCCAACTCAAGGAGGACAACTTGTCCCACTGTTACTCTTTATAACAGCAAAAATAACACAACAGAACTGAGACTGCTTCCACCCCTTGGTGGAAGCAGTCTTGGTTCTTTTGATTAATATTAATTTGGGGTGTTTATGAAGCTACAAAGTGTAGCCATTAAATCCACCATCAGTGTAGTCTATGTGCATGAGGTCTGAATACTTTAGATTAGGGTTCTTAAGGTTCCTGAGGTTTCTAAGGTTTCAGGAAAGGAAAAAAGTCGAGCGAAGATTCTCTCTCTTAGAATAATATAAGCATGAGACATAGGCTAATTGGAGATGTTTTCTTTGTCAGAGATTCTCTATTTCCTCCTGTGTTTACTTGTGTTCTGTTGACTTACCATATAAGGCATGCAGTGACGCCTGGTAGTCATCACTTCATCATCCTTATAATTCTTTGGAACTGGAATGCTCACAGTGAGCTGCCAGAAACAAGCCAGTAAGTTTTCTCATTCAAGATTGATGGAACGCTTAGTGCCTTACATCACAGCATGTTGGAGTTTTGAATGGGTCACTACTGCACTGCATGTGCAAACGAGTGAATTTGGGACTTCATATAAACCTGATAATTAAATGTTATGGTTAAACAACTGTCTGTGTTGTGTAATCTAATGTGTGTATAAAGTATTTAGCTTAGACAGACGTCAGTATTTCAACTGCTAAAAAAAAAAATGTACAACCAAATGTACCAAAATCAGTGACAAGATCAATATATCACCCATTGATAAAGTACATAATGACTCATGATAGCGTTTATAATTTAGGATGATCCAGTATTCTCTCTGCCTTGGCTAATCAACAGTTTGAGTCAACAGAAAGCTTTGTACAATGTTATCGAATAAAAAGCCTCTCCGAAAATTACAACTTTATATATTAACAAAGATGGTGTGCTATTTTCATTTCGACAACAAATTCAGATTGCTGGGATCAATAAACATTTCTCCTTTGAGCATTGTGAATTGAGATTCCACTTCTGGCTTGGCCAAAGCCAAATCTTAACTTTACCTAAGTTACCTTAATTTCTAGAAAGAGACAATGCTCTTTTTATTTGAAAAGAGCTATGGACCTACAGGGGCAGGTTAAAGAATGGTAATTACTCTTAATAATTGTAATATATCTGATCCTATTTTAGTAGGAGGTTTCCTTGTTTTGTGAAATGCTTCAGTTTTAATTTCCTTTTGATTTAAACTCCAGTCCTTCCTTCACATTTAGCCGTTGTCTCAATTAATTCAAGAGTATTTAAAGGTATATTAAAGATATATATTATAAATACACATATATATAATTAGTTTTTCTTGACTGAGAGCAACATGTTGAAATGTCAGCTGAGTCCTTTAGCTAAGGGAATGGAGTTGATGTTTGGCCTGTTTCTAAAATAGTACACAAGCCCCAATGTGTGAAAGGAAGACCTAGAAGAGAGTGCTGTGAAGAGTGAACGTACAGAAGTGAGTCAGACAGGGAGGATCTCTGCTCATGGGCAGAGTATGGAGGGTCGAGGAAATGTTTCAGGGGCAAAGAAGCCAAAAGGTCTGGAGGTAGAGTGAGCAATCTCATCAGGATGTTGAATACAGACATGTTGGAAGAGGCTTACAGGATGAGGAGCTATCCCTCTCACTACCACCATGTATGGTCAGAAGTTGTTTAGCAAAGGAAAAAAGGGAGGGTGACGTGATAGGAATCCAGGCTTCCTATGATTGACAGATGTGTATGAAGCTGAAGCACCTCTGGGAGTTTCCAGTATTTGACATTGGGTTGAAAGGGCGAAGACAAATCAGCAGCGCTCACAAAACAAATTCTATTCAAACTTTCTATTGTACTCAGTATGAATGCTTCTTATAGTATTATTACAAATTTCTATCACCGGATGACTGAAATGTGCCCCTAATGAGAGATTTCACCAAATTGTTTATACAGAGATATCTATACTCTACATATCACATCTCTGTATATATTTGGGCATTTTATGATACGTAATTTGATGTCAGGTATCCAATTCTGCCAGAAAGGGTCTTACCCATTTTAACTTTCAATCATTTAAATTTCCAAATAAAAAGGGGTATTGTTTCATGTGCATCTAGTGTGACAGTATCATTTAACTATTGTGTGGCAATGATGGGCTCTGTTAGTAGTAATGACTTCTACTTAATGCAATCTAGTTTGACAAATTTTTTAAGAAATGGCTTGTGGTATCACCAGGGGTTTAACCACTAAGAAGGGTGTAGGGCAGTGCGTCACAGAAGCATGGAGAAGTCAGAAAAGGGTTTCAAACAAAGTCTGGTTTATTAAGTAGCAAAAACAGTCTCTCCGGAAGCAAAACATAAAGTTCATCAAACTATAATTACATGTCCTCCATCCACTTGCTTCTCACGTGGTTCCTTTCCAAAGTCTTTTCGTCCACGTCTCCTGCTGCTTGCTTCCTAGTTGTCTCCACTCCTTTGTTCTCCCCCCCACACCTGAGCTCAAGCTTTAATGAGGCCAGAGATCTTGGCACCTCCCCCAGCAGTGCCTTCTGGGAGATACAGTCCTCCCAGCAGCCATCTTGTGGGGAGGTAGCCTCTGCCAGAGAGAGGCACATAATTGTTCTCTATAACACGCCCTCTTGTGATGCCACAGGCCATAACATAGTAGTTGAAATACTTGAAATAGTGATAGTCTCATGGATTATAACTGTGGGTTATGGGTCTAATACATCTGACACAATCTTTACTTCACCTTGGTATTTTCTATTGTGTCCACCCTGGAACAGCATGATTGGTTTGTGTGTAGCTCCTCGCTATCATATCTTTTAACAAAAGAAATACAAACAAAATACACTTTATTTACTAATTTAATGAATGTCACGGCTGGGGATAGTCTGCTTGGTTAACAGTTGATCTATTCTTGCTGTGCAGTTTGACTATCTCTGATATAGTATGCCATTAAACCTGCTATCTGATTATGTTTGAGCCTATGGACTTAACATTTTATATGTTCCCTGTTTGGTGTTTGATTTGAGTTTGTGGACTGGAAGTCCCATCAGAATCCAGGCAAACTCTAATGAGGCAAAAATGCTGACGACAATGCTTCTCCCCTGCAAACATTTGTCATTCTGCTTGTTACAGACAGAAAATGATGTCTTTGTCTTCATACTGATTCAGATTTCTCTGGAATCAAGTAAGGGTCAAATGCTTTTAGCTTGCAGTTTTATGCCACCTTTTTTGAGCCTGTTAAAAAAGCATTTGTGTGTATTTGTAAAACAAAAGAATTCTCACAAATTCAACTTTGTGGATGTGTATTAAAGTTTTGCCGCTGTAGAAATATAGATTTTGCAAAAGGATTTGTCTGAGGTACAGTATAAGGCTGTATTGGGCACTAGTAGAACTGTTTGAGTAGTTACATTACTGAGAATGTAGATTTCTTGAAGACATTTCCTCTCTGACCCAAATGGCCTTTTCTGTAATTGACTGCTAGGGAAATCCACTCACATTTCCTCATCATTCCAAAGGTTTTCATCCATGACCACAGCATTTCTCTGAACATTTTCAGTCATCCATGTCATAGGATACAAAAGGTCAGATTATTTTCCAGCAGCCCGTTAATTGAAGAGGTTATTACATTGCTTTGTGCACTAAAAAGCACTGAATTGTCCCTATCTGTATCCTGGAAACCTGAATAAAAGAAAGCTGAATAGAATGAATGTTAATTTTTTTCAAAAAGGATGCCTATTTCTCTTGTCCTAACAAAAGAGTAGACTTATTTTATCTGCAGCCGCAGAAATATCCTTTATCTGTCTTCATGACACTTGCATTACATATGCATACAAGACTGTTGAGGCATTCTGCTTTAGAATTAATTTTGTTAAACGGTAATAAAATGACAGGTAGTAAATAATTGTCTCTGGATGACACCAGTCAGTGTAAAGCATCATGAACATGATAGCCTATACTGTTCTGCAGTCACACCTCCATATCTGTCAACACTGCAGAGTGTGTGTTTTCTCTCCCCGCATCTCCCTCTGTAATTCCACCTCAGAAATCACTGGCTGAATTCTCCCCAACACAATTTATACAAAGTCTGCCTGGAATTTCAATAAGCACCAGTGTGACACACTCAGCTAGTTTTCTGTACTGCACCATATGGCTACAGAGCAGAGAAACGTGAGTGTTTGTGTGTCTCTGTGTATCTCACTTCTGTTGTGCGTTCAGTGCTCTCGGTGACAGTGTCACCTGATAACCTCACAGTGGTGTCTGTGCTGTGGCTTCAAAAGCAAAATAAATTTTAGTGGAGATCAATAAACAGAGAGAAACTGGTGCTTGTGCTGCACATCGATCCCATCTCTGTAATTCATGGCCAGACAGACAACCTCTTAGCTATCTAAAATGATGCTGAATGAATCTACTTCTTCAGATACCTGTGTCTGTACTATTATCATTTAGATTTGAAAGTTCCTGGAAGTAGAAATTCTGTTCAGTGACAAGTTACTGTGCTGTCTAATGTATCGTCACTTTCAATTAGGCCTTATTGCTGCCTGTAATTATTTGAATCCTATTGACACAATTAGCATCAAAATACATGCTGCCAGAATGAAAGGGGTTCTAAAATGTTATTTATGAATAATGTTGGAGTCTTTTTGCAGCTGTCAATAGTAACAGTTTTAAAAGTCTGATAGATATTAGCCTGCTGATGAGAGTAAAATGCTGTGGTCAAAGTCTAGACGTTAAGAAAACAGTAGGGAAGACATAGTGCTCAGATGTAATCCTTTCACTGACATTATTGACAGAATAGAGAGCATATCAACAAGGTTTTATTTTCTCTTGGCCCTCTGTCCACTCAGATATATCTGGTGTTTTGAATATCAGTGGCTGTACAGGTTGGGGGAAAAAGATAAATATACTGGCACTTAGATGCCAAAATCTGCCATCTCGTGGTGTATCCAAAATGTGACAGCATTTGACATGCTCAACTCCAATGACAAAAGCTTGTAAACACACTGCGAAAACTGAGAGAATCACAGGGTCAGAGGGTTAAGTTTCACTGATGCTGATTGTGGCATCAGATTCTTCAGTGGTCAATGTGTCCTCCATGGCTACCATGGTGTGAACGACCCCAAAACCTAGCCCTCAAAGCCGGACTGATATGGATTTATATATATACTAAACACAAAAGCAACTAATTATGTAGAATATTTGAAATATGTACTTTTTTTTCTGCAAGAAAAATCATATTGATGCATAATAGTCATTTTTTCATCCTCCAGACAATAAATGGGACTCTATTTCAGTTAGAGTTCAGTGAGAGATGGTTCCTCACTAATGATAACAGGATGCTTTGTGTGGGTATTTAGCTCTGTAACCGGGTGTCATCCTGGGCAGCTGTGGTTCAGGGGAGCGGATCGTCCACTAACCAGGGGGTTGGTAGTTCTATCCTAGTATTTCTGTTGAACAGACAAGGTTACAGTTGGTCTTTGGATCAGCCAATTTTCCCCCCTTTTTTTTTTAACTTGGCTCACTCTGTCACTGGACCTGCCTGGGTATTTTGCTGTAGGCATTGTAGGAATTGACATCCTGCTGTTCATGTTGTGCATGAGAAAAAGCTTAACAGAGTCTGTGGAAAAAATATTCATGAGGAAAAGATAAATAATCTTTTAGGCAATTTGTTTGTCTGTTTGCGCTGTAATTAAGGGTAGGTCCTGACACACTAAGCCCCGAGCCGGCCCTGTGTAGCTAAATGTCAAGAGTGTTCAGCACCATTGGTTCTATACAACCAACATGGTAAATTTGGCCAGAATCCTGAAATAGTGGCAGAGGCAGCCTAGTAACCAGTGGTACCCATTTTATGTTTCTCTTTTTTTACTTATGTGAACTTTTACCCATGTTATTTTTTTTGTATTTCTTAGTTGTGAGCATTTATTTAAGCTAATGTTTATGTTTGTCTAGTTATCCCCTCAGGATGAATTTGCAATATTTCATTGAGTCAGAATATCCATTTGTTTAGGGTCCAAATACATGAAAGACTAATTCCCCTAACCTCAGCTGATTGCCTGAGTACAGGTTCTGGCCTGGGGGAAGACTGGTTTAAGAGGATATGATCTTTAATAGAATGACCTGACTTGCTGCCTCATCTTTATTGTATTACTTCCATTCTGTTGTCCAGTAAAATATTTTTTTATTATTATAAGTGACCTAGATTCACTTCTGACACTGCTGCTGGTGACTTATGAGTGAGAGAATACTAACAAGAAAAAGTATAACAAGTTCCCCTAAGAAATTGTGGTGATAGTTCCATCTTTGAGAGATACACATGAGTCTAATTAAGTGGGTTTCTCCCAAACCACCACCAAGAAATTTTCAACATTCAATGTGGGTGGACAGCTGATTTTAAAATAGTCCTCCTTCATGTAGCAAAACATTTAGATCGTGAGAAGCCCTCCAAGGTCACCCTGAAGGATCCAATGAAGGTGTGTTTGTGTGTGTGTGTGTGTGTGTGTGTGTGTGTGTGTGTGTGTGTGTGTGCGTGTGTGTGTGTGTGTGTGTGTTTGCGTGTGGTTGTGTGTGTGTCTTTTGGCAAATTCTGCTGCCGAGCTTTTGTTTTTTTTTGCTGTGCACAGATGCTCAGGCTGCAGGTTTGCTGAATAATCACATTCAGAATGAAAATTTCCCTAATTTCTGACACATTATTTCCAAATTCCAGAGTCTGATATTCTTGTGCAGTTTTGTTCTAGCACACTTTGAGCTATACGGTAACAAGCAATTGATTTTGATGATTGTCTTTTGTCCACGTTGGCAAAGATGGATTAAAGAGTACAGCTGGGTCCCAGTGGAGGGCTAGACTTGTAACAATCAGTACTTAAAAAATCCTCCTCCACATCCATTAGTTGAGGCGAGAGATTCAAAGCTTGAGGTATCAAAGAAAATTCAATCTATGAATGTGTGAGTGTGAAGTCTAAATATCTGCCCACTGAACTGTAGGGAAGTCACAGCTGAGGTTCTGCCCACTAGGCGTCTCTGTCACCTTGAGGAGAATTTGGCAACATGCTTGACTGCAATTCGTCACTTCCTATAATAGAGGAGAAAGGCAGTGGGAGTGTCACTATGTGCTGAGGGGATGGTACAAGATGCACTTCATCTGCTGAGCTACCCTTATGTATACAAAGAAAATAAAACCCCATATAAAGCGATTGTCACTTAGCTAATTGAAAGGAGAGCAATATGTCATTTTAAAGGATAATTCAGGCTGATTACTAATTGATAATAACTTTAAAAGAAAAATTCCATCAGTTATGATAAAATGCACAAGCAATTACAGTACATGCTGAACACAGTGAAACGACTGTAACAAGGGCTTACATGTTAAGAAAGCAGCTAGACGACCTGTCAGGTCAGAAGCCGACCTTCATTTGATCCACTTCATTAAAACCACTTTCAGTGTTGTGCAAGTTCAAACTTGCTTAAAGTTAATTTTCTAAAGATGAAAATAAACTATAGGTCATGTTCATAGTTCACATTCCCAAAAATAAACTAGTTTACATTCATATCTACCATTTTTTTACGCCTTTAAGGGGCAGATACAGAAAAACACCCCTCTCGCTTCCTATCTGGGCACTTTATGCTGGCCAAGTGGTTGAAAGCATTCAGCGGTATGAGGCTGGCCAGTCACGTGGAGCCGCTAGTAGACACGTGGCACGCTGCAGTACAAACACTAATGAAAATGGAACCATTACGCTTGAATTCCTCAGTCATCAACGCGCATATATAAACACACTTGTGCCATTGAATGCTCTATATGCAGACAATTGTGATCCACTAATGTGGCTAACCCACATCCAGAGGCTCAGGATAATTAAATGCTACAACCCAAATTCATCCACTAACAAGCTTTGCCTCAGCTCCCTGCAGTGACACACAAATTCACACAAAATCCACTGTTGTGTGGTGTCATCAGCATCTCAGCCATAACCCCTACTCTGGCTTAAGGACATGTTGACGAGTCAATGGAGGAGCAAAAAGGAAATCAAGCAATAAAGTTTACCCTCTGTGCTGTGAGTGACTTGATGGTCTCTGGGAGGCTGCTTTCATACAAATGGTGACACTGATTGATTTGTATCTCTGTGGATAATAGAATAGCAGCAAGTCACCATTACATTCTGCCCAATTTGTCAGTTTCTATTAATCAGATGATTTACTCATGCAGTTACTGTACATGGCATGACATCAAATAATAAATCATTTGAGAAATAGAGGACAGTATCACAGTGATTGTAACAAAATGTAGTTTTAACCCTGTCAGTAAGGAAAGAAACAAGAAATGTCTCTCTTTAAATAAATTGAACCAGCAGCTCATTCTCTGAAAATATTAGTTTGAATTGGTGTTAGATGTTCAATTATTCAATAAACTAGGAAATGTCAGTCAAATCAGATGAACCACCAATCACTATAAGATTCACGAAATGAAAAGGATTCGAACAAATTAAGTGAGACCAATTAATTCTGAGTAATTGTTTGGCTTTGTGGTCATGCAATTTTGGATTCATATTCTTATTTTAAAGTGTGTTTATTCAGCAGCATTCCTGTGTAGAGGAAACTGCCACAAGGCCCTGACCAATAAGCGACTACATGTCTGATGATATTGGTCATTTGACTAATTGTAATTTTTCGTAATTTTGATTTACAAAAATACAATATCAAAATTAATTAATGTTATTTATAGAATGCTTTATTGTATTCGAATGATAAGCTCAATCAATAAAATGGTTTTCCAGCTGCATACTTTTAAAAACTTACCCACCAAGAGAAATTAAAGTGTTTATTTGTTTATTTATTTGTTTATTTAGAAGGATCCCCAATAGCTCTACCCTAAGACAGAGCTACGTTTAGTGGGGTCCACATTTAGAACATACATTCAGATATCAAACATTTAAAACAAACATTAAATACCAATATCAAACATTTAAAACATACGTTACATTACAAATATCAAAAGTTAAAATAAATAAAAAATAATGATCATATAATATTACAGATGTAAATAAATTATTTAGTGGTTATGCAATTTTACCATTGTCATGATATAAAACACTGATATATCTACTGATATATCCCATTACATAGAAGCGAACACTGCAAACCATGTAGTGAGTGTTGATAAGAGCAAGGGCTGGAGGTAGAGGTCTGTGTCCCACAGAGCTTTGTCTCAACATCAAGTCTGTCTGGGATCACATGAAGTGACAGAAACAATAAATAGCCAAATGTTCTCAGAGATGTGCTGTTTCAAATGAATGCTGGTCATACTGAACATTTGATTTCGTTTTTATTTCTTCTCACTTTAGTGAAGATACTAACTATTTGTGTTACTGGGTATTACTGGTTAGGAACTGTTAGGCAATATTGTAAACCCATCCAAGCTTTTTTTTCTTCCTGGGGCCCCACAATGTCTAGTTCAGACATTTATGGCGAGGTGCTTTAATGTGATGACAGTGAGTTGTTTTACGAGTCATTGGTTTTCTGTAGATTGACTTAATTTCGCTGATTTACTTGAGCTATAAAATACCTTTTCCACTGCAATAGCATGACTCGGTAGACGGAGTTATACTGCAATTATTGTCCTTCTGTGACAATTATGTTTTTAACTCTTTAATCACCCTTGTTACTCTTGTGTCTAAATGTTTATCTTGATTCTCTTATTCAACGTGTTTAATATAATATGAAATTCAAGCCATTTCTATTTAAAGAGTCCCCGGTTAGCAGTGTAGAGCAGTGTTTTGTTGAAGAATTAATGTGGTGTCCCTCCTTTCACCCCTCCGTGCTACTGTAAGCCAGACTGCAGAATCCCACTGTGCATGAATAAAGGCCAGTCAAACCTGTAGCTTCTCCATGTTTCTACATCACATACAACCAGTCTGGGTGTACCACACTGCCCCCATGAGGGCAGCACCCGTAATTACCATGATTCCTATGGCAGCAGTGAAGGTAATGTTAAATACGTAGTGTTACACATTGTGTAGGATTCTGTTGTAAGTTTTCACTAAAGAGGACGCCTTCAGTATGCTGTGCCATATGTTAACTGTACAGGACTGCTTATTGTCCTCTACTTCCACCTGAGTGTATGTATGCATCCTCAATAGCTGAGTCGAGTTTCCAACTGCATCTTTTTTTATCCACATTGCCCAGAGGGCTGTTATGTGTTCTTTCATTATATCTGTCTCTGTCTCCACGGAGATTTGTCACCACGGATACATCCTCTGTGGCAACAGCTGTCGGAGAGGCAGCTGAGGGTGACGCCTATGATGAGGTGTGACAGCAAGTGTATTTTTAGCTTCTCAGCCAGGTAGCCAGAAATGGTGAGTTCAGACACTTCACAGGATGTTTGTAGAAAGGGAACAAGCACAAGGGCTGCTTTGTAAAAGACTTACATTAGTATGGAATGAGGCTGGAGATTGTGCCCATTTGATTTGTTTTAACAATGTTTCAGTGTGCCAGCATTCATGTGGTTTTCATCATATACTTCATATGAGACATTCGTGATTTCCTACTGGACAAGGTTGGACTGTCAAAAACAGGCCAGAACATGTTTTTATTGCAAAACTGATTTCCAGTGCCCATTGTACACCCTGCTTTTGTGTGCTACCAGGGATAATGTTATGTTCATGTGGGAATGCAGCGATGGGAAAGATCTCCATGGTTACGACTTATAAGTCATTGACAGGGTGCTGCTAGGCCCCTGAGTTCTCTGATAACAGTTGAGTAAAAACAGAAGTTACTGAATGCATATATAATAGTGATTAATCCATTGATTGATTTTTTTTAATGTGTTTAAAATTGTCAAAGATAAGTAAAGGCTCCCCTCATGAGTGATGTTTTCATGGCTCTAATTATAATTCAACTAGTAAGAGACAGTTTACAGTGATGGACATATGTATTAAGAATAATGGAAAAACCCAATCTGTACCATATATAGCAGGCTTGTTTAATTCAATTAAATTAAAGTGATTAACTGATACTCTATTCCGCCAAGGGGATTATGTTTTTGTATGTGTTGGTTTGTCTGTCTGTAGACAGAGGACAGATTACCACAAAATTTGGTGATAGGGTGCAGTATAACTCAGGGAAGAATGCATTCAATTTTGGTTAAGATCTTCATTGGGATGGGTCAATAGGTTTGTGGTGTTGGCAGGCCGTTTTTCTAAATTTTAGTTAAAATAATTCATGAATCTTAATGAAAATTGGCATATTATATAAATTACATATTTGTGAGGCAGTTGTGTGCAATTTGGTGCAGATCTAAATAAAAATCTGGATCTAGTGAATGTATGTACGGTTTCATAAGGCAGAGGTATGTGCTCTTCTCCATGCTATTCTAGTCATTACGCTTTTTCTCATCATTAATTCTTGTGTGGTTTGTTTTGATGAAGAATATCAGTCAACTAATTTAGCAGCCACAATTTTAGGCTTGAATTAAAAACTCAGCAGATCCTTTGCAAGTCAATTAATCATATTATCTTGTCATTGTTTCTTCTGCCCCTGCCACCTTTCCTCCATGTTCAAGCGGTGGTTATTCCTGACGGCGCTTCAGAGAAGGCAGGATTTGGGGATGAGCTTGGAAGCGAAGATGATCTCCTGTATGAAGACTTTCGCAGTTCTGGACATCGTTTTGGACACCCAGGAGGGGGCGGAGGGGAGCAGCTAGCCATCAATGAGGTAAGCAAAATTAAGATGCAAACAGTTATTCTGACAGTGCAAGTATTTGTCCTTGATGTAACTACTTTAGGGTACCATGATTTAAAATAAATAATGATGGCTTTAAAATTGTTAATTATCGTGTTTAGGTGAAGATGTCTACATGTGCCTTAGGCCGTAGAGCGGATCTTCTTAATCCCCGTCCCCAACATTTCGCATATTCTTGAAATATTTTTGAAGTCCAATCTTCCCCTGATGGCAGTATGTGCTGTGACTAAATGCTATGATTGGTCTCCTCTCGCCAAATGTAGTGGGGAAGTGTCTGTAACCAGATCATACACTGTATTTTTACATGGACAACATGACATCACCATAAAAGTGAAGCCAAAACATCCTGATTGCCCCATGGTTGTAGTATAGGTCAGAAACCCCACCTCTTCCATGTTAGCAGATGGGACAGTGAACAGAGACATTTCTCAAAGACGGTTTCCGTCATTTTAGGTAGTCCTATTACAATTATGGCTGGGCTGTCCGACATCATGTTGCTGTTGAATCTATGAATTATTAATATTGCAATTACTATATGAAACTCTCTTGCTGATTTATTGTCACATCCTGTCTGTTCCAAATGTTCTCATTGCATATGAAACAGCCCTAGTTTAGACTAAATATGGCCGGACTTCCTTTCTTCCTATGACGTACTTTCTTATTAGGTACTAATAGCCATAAAATACAAATAAAATGTTTATCCAAGTAAAAGAAAGAACTTGTTGAGTGTATTTACAATATGGACAAGTATGCACAAATTGTCTATGGCTTTACAATTCCAAGCTGTATGGAAAAGGCAGTTTTGATTGCCTAGAAATCCCAGAAAACCCGATCAGTACTGGTAGCTAGAGTGAATTGTTTATGGCAATGTTCAGGTTATAACTAAAACAACATAACCACGCCATTTGAATTGCCTGATAGCAGGCACAATTTGGCCCCATTATCAGTAGTTATGCAGGAGATTATTTTTCCTCTATCTTCCAGTCAGGTATGGTCCCATGCAATGCCTCTTCCAAGTCGTCAGCTTTTTTGTCAACATTTCGATTCCAAATTCCACTCTTTACAGACAAAATGTGCTGTCAACGACATGCAAGGCATAATGTGGCAGGTTGACCATATGTCAGTTGCAAGGGCCCATATTTTATCATCCAGCACTGCTGAGATGTTGTTTTGCGATTTTGGGACTGTGGTCTTAAATAAAAATGTTCCACCTGGCAGCTCTGCTTGTCAAATGTCTGCTGAAAGTTAACAAGTTACAGCATCAGTACACTGCTTCCGTCTTTCACTGTCACACTTGTACTTCGTAATTTTTGCTAACATTAATAATTAGTGTTATATCTTGTTTCTACATCACGATCACTACTGCACAGACTGCACCCTTTGGAAGCCGCATTTGTAGATCAATTACATCAGCAGCGTGACTAGGCTGTCTCGATTCGAAGGCTCCTCCAAATGCACCCGACAAATGTGTCCTTCCACCCCAGAGCAACAGAGGCTCCACCAGGTGGATCATTCCCGGCCCAACACATCCCATAACTGATTGCGCTTCAGTGATTAACTGTTTTTCAAAAAGAGGTAAGGGAGGCAAAAGGCGAGACAAAACTGCAGAAGAATTTAATTTAACATTCAAATGGTAGAACTCAACCAAACAGCTTACGGTACACATGTTAAAAAAAAAAAAAAAAAATCTTTTATAAACCAAGGAAAATGTTCTTCTTTGTTGCTTGGTAACGGCTGTAAGGGTGGGATAAGCCAGTGACGTAATAGGAGGACCAGACTGTCTCATTCCGGTTCGTCTGATGCTGTCTATGCGGCTGTTAGAGGATCCCGGGTTACCTGAAGGATGCAGCCGCTGAATTGAGACACACGCCCTTCTGATTCAGATATCTGCCTGATAAAGTAGAGTATATGGACTGATCTTTAAACTCCAAGTTGTTTACTGTTGTAAGTGAAACAAAGCCTGGTCACAGCAGAGGATTGTAAAGAGCGCTCTTGGCCTCTTCACAAGTGCTCTGACGTTGCTGGATTACTGGTTGTCATGGATACCTACTCTGGTTCTGTTTATGCACAAATTCAGTAAAATGTGATTTAAAGAGACAATCTGTTTACTCACAGTGTGACACTGACAATAAATATTTGATCTCTGTATATATTTGTCATGTTGAGGCAATCTGAGTTTCCTGTTACCAAGCTAGATCTTGTTTAGGTTTTATACAACCTGAAATGAACACAAACTAAAATAAACAATTGAATATCCAAATACTGGTAAAATAATCTCTTACAGATTTCAGATACAAAATCTCTTTTTACATCTGCACTGCATTCACTTGGTTGACAGTGACTGATCAGATCATTTCTCTTCTTCTCCTTGACAACCAGAGAGAGTCAGCCCTTTGCTGCCATCCAGTGGGTTAATGGATGGTTGCTGTCTGTTATATAGGAACTTGAAGATTGTGTCTCAACAAAAAGGTGCTGTGTGCTGTTAATAAAATGGCTTCGTTGCTGTGGAGAGGAAGGCTCAGTCAGTGGAGATGGGTGGGTGTGTGTGTTTTGTGTTCTCAGATTCTAGCTACCTTAACATGGCTCTTTTCTCCCTTTTATATTCGATTCCATTTTATGTTTAACTCTGTATCTTTGGATTTAACCTTTGGTTAAAACCGACAATTCAGGAAATTTATCTTTTTATACCTCCATGCCCACAACAGCTAGTGGCTGGAGGCATTATGTTTTTCGATTTTTGTGTCAGTCTGTCCATTTGTCTCATTCCCTTGAATACAATAATCAATAATGCCTTGACTGAGTTTCCTCCAATTTTGTACAAATATTCCCTTTTACCTAAGGATGAACTGATTCGATTTTGGTGATCAAAGGTCAACATACCCAGGAAATGTTTTGCTATCTGGTTTCACTGAGTCTAACCTTGGTTTGCCCTGGATAACCTGTACTATACCGTTCATTATCAACAACCTCAGTTAAAGCTTGCTTTACCATCCAGCTAAGTGTGTTCATATTAAAGCTATGGCCATTAATTACAAGCAGTGTAATTTTAACCATGAATTAAGTTCTTAGTACGATCTGAGGATACATTTTCATACTAGAGGTTTAAAGCGATATAGAAGTACACACACACACACACGTAAACACAAGAGCTATTAGCCTTTTCCCTTGAGGTCTAGACATTATTCTGCATGGCCTCCATCATCCCTCTCCCTCTGTCCCTCTCATCCAAACAACCCCCCCCCCCCCCCCCCCCATCAGTATCCCAGAGGTTGCTATGGTCCTGCCCCAACTAGTCTGGTATCCAGGATACGCTGACACATCTTGCATTCCGATTGGCTGTTGGCTATGCAAGGGTGGGTACACAAAAAAGATAGGGAAGGAAGGGGAAAAAAGGGCGATCCTGGTATTCGATAGATGGCTGAGGCAGCACGGCTCCAGGGACTACAACGAGCACCATTTTATCAGGAGCTTAAAGGAAAGAAAAGGTGTTCAGAGACTGAGCGATAGGTGAGAAAAAAAGCGAGCCAAAGGGAGAACAAATGGCTGGTTGTTTCTGGAGGTAGAACGACTGAGCATATGTGTGGCTTGAGTGAGAGAAGTACAAGCCAGTAAGAAAAAAAGAAGAGGGAGGAGGATAGAAGGAGGAATGAGCACGAACCGGAGAGATGCAGCTTCACGTATTTTGTCTTTCATCCTGACATCCTGACCGTGAACGAGAGAAAAGGAACGAAAAGGAAGAGAAGGACAAAATTGCTGGAAGACGGAAAGAAGACAGAGAGGGGAGGGCCCCTTTCCTCAAAGAGGAGAAAGGGAGTAAAGGAGGAGAGAGGGATGCTCAGCACGTAACCCACAAAAAGCTTCGCAGAGCATACAGCCATACAGGCTGACACAGATAAGCACCCAGCCTCCACCGGCAGGCTGGGGCCAGAGGCATCGGCAAAGTGGCAGGAGAAGCAGAGGAGGAGACCGCTAGACCTGAGCGGAGGAGGAGATCAGCAGAGGACAACAACGGAGATAGTCGGGGAGGAGGACGAGGTGACACTGTGTGGTGTGGAGGCTCAGCACTGAGGGAAAGGCGTCGGGGGAGGGGCGGCGGTGCTGAGCAGGAGGAAGAGGAGGAAGCCAGGGGACTGATGGCTTGCGGCACTGGCTCGGGGAGGTGGAGCAGGCAGAGGTTGGGATTATTAACCACCATGCTGCGCTGCAACCTCCCCCCAGAGACCCAGAAGGTGGTGGTGTTCTTCATCATGATGCTGCTCATCATCATCAACGTAGTGCTCATGTTCCTACTGGCCTTCCAGTAGAGAGCATAAATATATAACTCTCTGAAACACAAACGCACGCACACACACAAACATCACACACCAACACAAACACAAATACGCACACACGGTTCGGAATAGAGTAAGCAAACAAATAAACTGAAACACAGAGGGACTTGAAGCAGAAGACTGCCCTGTTGATGATCAGAGCTGCTGGGATTGATGGGTGTCCAGCATGGCAGCAGCAGAACACAGGTACAACCAGGAGGAGTACTTTACTGAGAGAATGGATGATGCATGTACATGTGTGTCCTCAGAAACGTGACGACAAGGAATTTCTTTCTGGATGAGCATAGGAACATAATCGATTTGTAGAAAAGCAGAGAGTTAGAGAGTATTTTCTCTAACATGGTAGCTTTAGTTATGATAATCAGTGCCAATCGTTTTGGGTTGATTTGTCCACATTTAAACATATTTGTCTTTGTAGATTCAGTCTCCATCCTATCCTAACTGCACTGATGGATTTCAGGTTGTGTTATTAACAAAGCCTATGAATAGTTGGAAACCAACAATGTGATGCTATGTCTCAGTGGGCCTACTTACTAACCTCAAAACTAAAAAGCTGGTCAGTGTTGCACCCATTACTCCACTAGGAGAATTTGATGGGGACTCTTTATCAGCGGATTGATACTCATTTGTTGTTATGATTATTTCAGGATGCATGAAGCTATATGTGGGATTGAGTCTAAATGAACAGTGTGTTAATGAAAGAAATTGTCATACAATGCAACAGTGTATCTCCTTGAAGTATTTGGAAATGAATGGAGCTCTATGGCACAGAGGAATAAACATCTCTTCCAGAAACTGGCTGCTGGGGAAAACACATTTGTCTTTGTTATTTCTAGTTTAAGATGATGCGTTGTTAGTTAGTTGTGTTTGTTTGTTTTGTAGGAACCTAAAAAGCAACAGTAGTGTAATAGAGGGCTTTCAGGTGATGTAACATACTCCTGATAACCCTGTTAGAGATCTTCTTAGCTAACCATGGCTGATTGTGTTGTGAACATACAACCTGGCTGTTTCTTCAGAACTGGACAGGATTCCTGTGTGCGCTAAACTGACCCGCTCTTTTTGATCACAAATTTTGGTACGATATATCATAACCGATGCCATCAAATGTAACATATATAATAAAATATAATGCTCTGGAATTCTTCTTTTTTGTGAATACAGAAGATAATATTCAGAGTGTAGAGCACTTGAAAATTTACATTAGTTGATGTTGTTTAATTGTTCAAGTCTTTAGAGTGTTTCAGGTAAACAGGGATGACTCATGTGACAATATTTGAAGTGAAAGAATAGAGCCAAAAGATAGAAACATAATATTACAATAATCTCCATATGGATATATTACATGGATCGATCTTCATAGATCATCTCGACACTTAAACACATGGATATTAAAATTGACTGTGTACTGTTACAGGAATTAATCCAAATAACAACTGACTATACCGCGGTTACAAATGAGAAATACAAAAAATTATATCAATTTTATCTGTCAGAATTACTTTACTTTTACACATACATGAAATATGAGAGCAAGGATTTTCATAATTTTTTTGAATCGTTCCGAATCAGATAACAAAAATATCATGTTTGTATCAACTGTGTAACTGGAACACAGATCACAGATTACAGATTCACTTCCAAAAGTTGAGCATCACTTTCTTTTTATATTTTCTGTCAGTAACCCGGGTCTTTTTCATATTTACATTGAGATATTACTTTGGGGGAAAGGCCTTTATTAACGACAACTTGTATCTTAACAGGATTAGTTTGCTGTGAATGTGAGCTAAGCATTTATTTTTTACATTTTCTTCATTAATTCAGTGCATATTAATTCGAAACATTTGTGTGGAAATTGTTAGGTTTCACTAATGGTAGCAGCTCCTGTGAAAACTATAATTTATGAGCAATTGGAAATATTTAACCAAAAAAATCTATATTTTTTATTAAATATGTATCTACAATGTGAGCCAGCACCCTACCTAACAGTAAATGTTTTAGAAGTCTTGAATAAAAACTATCATTTATATATTTACTATATACCAGCTTCTGTTTTATTATTTACAGAATATGGAAAAAAATAAAACTGAACATTATTTATCTTGATTGACAGCTCAGTGACTTGTTTCCTTGCAGCATACACAGAACTGCAGATCACTGCCACAGGTGTCAAATTATTCTGCCAACAGCAGAGGTTTAGCATTTAAATTCCAAAAGGTTCTTAATGGCTTAATCATTAGTTTGTTATTCTGGGAAAATATACAGTATATGTATAACTGAAATTTAGATGAATAACACTGCTTTATATTTATATTTAGGATCTTGAAACCTAATTAAGGATGCTTAGTATACAGTTTAGTAGTGTGATAGTGATGGCAAATAAATTAAGTGCCTGATGTTTTGTTGTTTTTTCTTTGCATCAATCTATCACAATTATGTTTATTTTAAGTATCAAGTAGAAGGTACTACTAATCTTTTCGTGATTATGTCACCACCTACCAATGACTCAACCAACATGTGCAGCCTTGGGAGGTATTTCACGATTCAAATCTTTTTTTATGACAAACATCAAAACAGTACTTAGCAGTCTTATGAATATCAGTCATACTGTTATCTCCTTGAAGGGGTCATTTATGGGAACTTTCTACTTCACAGAGATACTGAGCTTCCAGTTTCCCCTCTATTAAAATCCCTCTTTATGTATCTGATAAGTATTGGAGAACAGTGAATTAAAAGTGTAACAAGAAGAAGTCACTTTAAATTTCCAGAAATAAATACGCAATCAATGCACGTTTCTCTGTAGCTCTACAGGAGTGATGAATAGCATTCTTTTCATATTCCCTCATTTTGTGTTTAGATGAATGTGGTTTAGAACACTGTCCAACACATCAGTCCAAAAGCTTTAAATTTTTTATCATAGGTTGAAGGTGATCACTAATAGCAATAAACTTTCTTGTAAAGATATTTAGAGCTTTTCCTCTTGCTTTACACGAAAATCAGCAGGGTCTGCTCACTGTTTTCATACCTGCCAATGAGTGGAAGCATATATATTTGATGTGTTTTCCTCACAATAACCAAGTTTTTCTTTGAATTCGTCACCAGCCTATATATTATTTTGTCTAAAAAAAATTAATAATCATTTTAAAATCTAGATTTAGAAAACAATCTGAAGGAGGAGTACAATTTGTAAACTGACTCACATTAAATTCTTAACATTCGTATATCGTTGTGGATGATGGAAACGGGTTGCCATTGAGGCTGTGTTTCTGATGCTTTATGATCATGAGCATAGGTTGTTTATTTTTACAGGTATAATTTAGGTCCCTCATGTGTGTTTATTGTATATGTGCACAGAAAAGGCTTGTGTGTGTGTGTGTGTGTGTGTGTGTGTGTGTGTGTGTGTGTTGTGCGTGTGTTTGCCGGTTAACCAGCTACTGTTGTAATGTATGATACATACAGACAATAGTCTGGCCTGTACGTAGTGGTTTGCTATCTCAACATTTAATGAAAGGATATAGTGTGAATCTAGAGAGAAAGAGAGGCAAGATTGTGTGGGTGTGTTGCTTAGCAACAGCCACATCATCTGTTTTCTTTGTCGCCATGATGGATCAGTAGAGCAGAGAGACTGATCACTTAGAGAAAAAGGAGGCCAGACTTTCTGCTCTGTCCCTGAAAGAGACCCAGTTGGAGAGGGGAAAGATGCAGGGATGATGTGGTCCAGCAAGATCTTTGTTGCCTCTGCAGGAGTGAGAAGCTGAGTAGCATAATGGATGGCCTCTGTGGAGCTTGGGACCATGTTGACGCAGTAAAACTGGTGGTTCGTATGAGACGGTGTGAAATATGACCACTGCAGTGTTTATCGGTATCACAGACTCCACCTCCTTCTGGTCCTCCCCCTGTTCTGCCTCCTCTTCCTTTATCTCATGCATTTTAACTTCCCTCTACTTTATCTCCATCTAAATCCTAATAAATTCCTATTCAGCCTATGTTAGGTGAATGGCACATACATTCATACATCATAGTGCCACAGGGTGACCTTTGTGTGCTAAATGTCTGCTTGTTCCTCTCGGTGTTCCAACACCCATTATCATATCACAAATGTGCCAAATGTTGCCTGAAATCTTTGAATACTTCATTTTGTGTTTGTTTTATTTCCAAACATTATATCCAAAGTAAAATTGTATTTTATGCATAACTATATTATTTAATGTTTCAGCCAAGTGTTGGATGTAGGAGCAGCTCGTAATCAGCCCTCTCACCTCAATTGTCGGAGTCAAACAATGCTCAGCTTGTGAGAAAGGATGGCAGAAGATAACTGGTTCAACTTACAAAGTTCGAAGAATGAGTTGTACTGGAATTATGACATTTATGGTGGCTGGTAGTTGACCCTTGACTTTCACTGGATGACTAACAAAGCCCTGTGGCAAGTCCTTACTATATCATGTCATTTAGTTCCATATGTTGGAACTATAAATAAATGAACACAATCCTGACCTGTGTCCTCTCTGTGCTGCTTCCTCTGCAGCTGATCAGTGATGGCAGTGTGGTGTATGCTGAGGCACTCTGGGACCATGTCACCATGGACGACCAGGAGCTTGGCTTCAAGGCCGGTGATGTCATCGAAGTAGTGGATGCCACTAACAAGGAGTGGTGGTGGGGCCGCATCATGGACAGCGAAGGCTGGTTTCCTGCAAGCTTTGTGCGGGTAAGAAATTCTGTCCTTGCTGCTGGAAGACACACGTCATTCAAACGCTCTGTTTGATTAATGACTGCAGCTGCTGCAGTAGTGGCAGATTGAGTAATATGAATCCTCAACCTGTAATCTGTATTCCTATAATATGCTACACTAGACCTAAGTTGTTTTTTTGTTTTGTATTTTTGTGTTCTTCTTATTTTTGAGGAATTTCTGACCATCCTCACATATAACTGTATATGCCACTATATATTATATATATTGTATATTTCACATCATATCTGTACAGGAGAATGTTGTCTTATTCATCAGATATTCCCTTCTCTCTCTAGGCAGTACCAAAGTTCTGGTTATAGATCAAGGAACAACCAACACAACATTGTAGTGTCTACGCTTAGCGACTTTCATATCTAACTCAGATGCTCCAGACAGAGAGGCAACAAATTCAGCTCCCACCTACTTTCGCTCTTTTGTGTATTTCACCAGTGGCAAGATGTAAGCACACAATGTGATTTAGGAATGCATACTTTAGACTTTAAATCGAAGAACATGAAGTGTTGTGTACACCCATGCATTTTCTTAGGAGAGAATGGAAAATAAAAGATGTGTTTAACCCTAACCCTAACCCTGTTAAAGTCACATGTGTTCTCCTCAGTTGCGTGTGAATCAGGACGAGCCGATGGAGGAGTATCTGGCCGACCTGGAGGAGGTGCACACCGGTGAGAAGGACCAGGCGGGTCTGGGCCTGTTATTGGGACCTGGTTTACCCTGCAAAGAGCAGATGAGGACCAACGTTATCAATGAGATAATGAGCACAGAGAGAGACTACATCAAGCACCTGAAAGACATCTGTGAGGTCTGCATTACATCAAGTGGAAATATGATATGTCCTTTAGAGTCTTGTTAATACATCTGCTCCACCAAACATTGCTTTACCTTGGACATAGAAAACACTTGTCTGATTGACTGACCAGTCTTAGTTCAAGTCCAACCTTTTTCACAGCTCAACATTATTAGATAAAATGCTTCATTATTCATTACCTAACTGGTGAATCTTGCCTAACCAACAATTTTAGTCTCATTTGAGGTCATGTGATGTTTTCAGGAGAAGGAGGAGATCGAATAACACACCTTAAAGGATGCCACAATAAAATCCTCAAAATACTTTGTTAATGTAAAGATTCAAAAGATGCAGGAGGATATCCTGTACTGATTTGGTTTAGATTAAATTACCAAGTCAAACATTCAAAATATAAATGATGACATACAAACATACATACAGGTATGGTTGGTCAAGCTCTCCAAAAATAACGTATTCCAATTCTTGATCGTATAGAATCTAAAGTAGCAGAGGCCAGTGTTGTATTACACTTTGTCAGGCCCATGTGAGCAGCAGGAGCTCTGCGGTAAAGTGGTCATAAAGATGCCCGAAGTGGTAGATGGTTCTTATAACAATTGAGTTTTTACAGTGCAGCTCTGTCTTCATAGTAAACAGCAATGAGGCTTGCCCACACAAGCTCCTGAGTTCAAAACTGAACACGACCCTGACTAACTTGTACTTTGAGATCTGTTTTTGGTGTTTTTTAAATCTTTGAACTATGAACATTTTGAGTTGTGATGATTGTCAGAGATGTGACAGTCTTCTGCTTCTTCCATCACATAAATTAGCTCTTCCGCACCAAACCCTGGTTTTATAGGTCATACTCCACAGAGCTTAGTAGATAGTGTTATCTAGAAAACATCCTGAAAAGCTAACAGGGGTTTTGGCAAAAAACTGAAGAAGAATACAGGCCTAATAATAATCTAGTTTTTAAACACAATCTTTTCCCGGGCATTCTGAGATTATGTAAATAATACAGTGGCCAGTATGTAATGCCACGTTGTGTATTACTTCTTACACAGGTATAGCTGAAAATGTAACTGACCTCATTTAACACAATGAAATTAAACAACCTGAACCATTGACCAGATAATTTCACAAATATTGTGTCAAGGCTGTGGTTCGATTGGCTCACTCTGCTTATGATTGTGCAAGGATAAATATTCACATTCTCCTGTCTTAAGCAAATTTATTTACATGGAAATGAAGGCCATCAACAAAACACATAACTTTGCAAACTTTGAGTAACATATACAATCTTAACGAAAATACCCAAAAATCTGCAATCTATGTAGATGGCTTTTGAAGACTGGAGTGAGCAGCTTATAAGAACCTGTTTCTGTTTTTTTCAGGGTCACATCAAACAGTGCCGTAAGAGAACAGACATGTTCAATGAGGAGCAGCTTCGAGCCATCTTTGGCAATATTGAAGAGATCTACCGATTCCAGAGGAAGTTCTTGAAAGGCCTGGAGAAGAAGTTCAACAAGGAGCAGCCGCACCTCAGCGAGATTGGCTGCTGCTTCCTTGAACATGTAAGCTCAGTCACGAAACAGCTTGAATCCAGAGACCCTGCGAAATTAAATTAAATTAAATTTCAACAGTAGTAATAGGAATTGTGCTAATAGAGGGTTACCACTGTATGAGAGAAGTAACACACAAAAATGTCTTGCTGGAACAGGATTATCTTTTGAGCTCAAGATAATATCAATATTAACTCAGTTGTCTGTTTATTAGAAACACATAGCCTACATAGTCTAATACAACCTGCAATAAATTCCTCGTGAAGATGGTAATGTTCCATTTTCCATTTTTGTGTTGATTCATTTTGGAGGATACAGTGTGTGGTGCTGTTGAACTAGTTGTTCAATGCAGTGCAGTTGCACAGCATTACAGAATTCATACTCCACACTCAGTTGAATCAACAACTCTTAAACAAAGTTACAACAATCTGAACATTATAATCCTTATTGAGGATTAGTGTAGGCTTATATTCAACTGCATTGGTCCTAATAAAGTAACAACTGAGTGAAAGATGCGATCAATTTCCATGTAAATATTTAGTTCACTGAAAAATTAAAATTCACTCATTATCTACTCACCACTATGCCGATGGAGGGGTGGGTGAAGTGTTTGAATCCACAAAACACCTTAGGAGTCTCAGGGGTAAACAGTGTTGCTGAATCAAAAACCAATACAGTTTAAAAAACATAAAATACCTAGATACTGCTTGTGTGCTTTTCATAAGTGTCCATAAGCCCGAACATTCAAATTTGACTTGAATCACCATCATTTACATCGTGTTTTAGGCCTAAAAGTCTTCTACCGGAAGAAGTGATGCTAGCGGATGTAGCGTGTACCTTTGGGCCAGACCTTGTGTGCAGTGATATTGAGTGAGTTCGAATTTTTCTATGAACCTTCCCTTTAAACTGTCTGTCTGTCTGTTCTGTGTTTTGTTTTCCGTGTATAGCAAACAGATTTCCAGATCTATTCGGAGTATTGTAACAACCACCCCAACGCCTGTATCCAGCTCTGTAAGTTGATGAAAGTCAACAAGTACGTATTCTTCTTTGAAGCCTGTCGACTACTCCAGAAGATGATTGACATTTCCTTGGATGGCTTCCTGCTCACCCCGGTTCAGAAGATCTGCAAGTACCCACTCCAGCTGGCCGAGCTGCTCAAATACACCAACCCACAGCACAGGTGCCTGCAAAATCTCTCTGTGACATTCACTGGCACACAGGTGCAGATGTCACCTTTTCTTTTTTCTAAGAGAGGGCCACATAAGAGATACAGATACAGAAACAAAGAGTTTGAAAGTAAACATTTGTTATGCCTGTTATTATTCATGTTGCAGGATGTCTGTCCAATATGGAAGCCCATTTCATGAAGAAAAAAATAGTTTGAATCTCATAATTATGACTTAGCATCTCATTATTCTGAGATAGTATCTCATTATTATGACTTAGTATCTCATAATTATGACTTAGCATCTCATTATTATGAGATAGTATCTCATTATTGTGACTTAGTATCTCATAATTATGAGATAGTATCTCATTATTATGACTAAGTATCTCAGAATTATGACTTAGCATCTCATTATTATGAGATAGTATCTCATTATTATGACTTAGCATCTTGTATTTACGAGATAGTATCTCATTATTATGAGATGGTATCTCATTATTATGACTTAGAGATACTAATTCATAATAATGAGATACTATCTCATAATAATGAGATACTTTCTCATAAATACAAGATGCTAAGTCATAATTATGAGATACATATCCTGGAATACATTAGTTTGACGGGAAAAAAAAGGTGTCTTAAGACAAACTCCAGAGGTATATTTTATCAACTTATATCTCACTTTATTTTTCAGAACACAAGAAAGGTGAAAATAACTTTGAAAGCAACATGAAGTTAGAAAATTGAATATTAATATTAATATTTTTTATGCAATATATCGATAATCTTTGAACTACAAAATAATAATAAACCTTGCTAATTGGCACGTACTACTGGCATCTATTGCACTTCTGTAATGGGATAGATCCCTCAGATGTGACTTTCTCTAAGGTTTATAGATATTTTTCCACCTGTCACTCTTGATAACGGGTTAGGGACAGAGGATGTTGCACATTGTTAAACCCTATGAGACAAATTGTGATTTGTGAATAACATTTGATTGATTGGTCTCTGAAATTCTAACTTTTACACATTTATCATGTTTTCAAGACATAAGACATTGTGTATACCCAATCACTTATTTTTACCTGAAAATGTATGTTGTCCCTATAACATCAAATGTTATTTGATTCTGTCTTGGAGGATTAGGGTAAGGATTAGCGTCTGCTTCAAGGACTGCTGTTTTCTGTAATAAATATCAATCTTTAACAACTTTCATTTTTTTAATGTGTGTAGTTCACATGTATTATGTATCATTTGGTAAATTCCAACAAATATATTTGATATAAATTATCTTGTGGATTTCAAGTTCATGTTGTAGTTGGTTGAGATTTTTCTAGATTAAGCATTGGTTAAAAGCCCAACTAAAACATATTTTATTAATATTATTATTATTTTGATCTAAAAATATAATTTTCCTGAAACAGCCAGACACTGTAGTTCCTTTCGATTAATCCACAATGGGTGAACATTTTGTGTTAAAAATGTAAACTAAGATATACTTCAGGGTTTGGAAACACAACTCATCCTTGATCTTCAATTTCAACTATAACAGATATACATAATACAACTTTTAAACGTCATGTCACTCTATGATCTTTAGAGACTACCAAGATGTGGAGGCAGCCTTGAACGCCATGAAGAACGTGGCAAGGCTGATCAATGAGAGGAAGCGGCGCCTTGAGAATATTGACAAGATCGCCCATTGGCAGAGCTCCATAGAGGACTGGGAGGTGTGGCACGAAGCATCTGTGTTGCCTTGTTCAGAAATGGTCTCTCGCTGATTGTACTAACAGTGTATTTTTTGTGTTTGTGGATTCATGCAGGGTGAAGACATCCTCAGTAGAAGCTCTGATCTGATCTTTTCAGGGGAGTTGACCAAGCTGTCTCAGCCTCAGGTCAAGAGTCAACAGAGAATGTTTTTCCTTTTTGACCATCAGATGGTGTTCTGCAAAAAGGTGCCTCAACATTTGAAACTGTATTTTACTAAAGGTTTTACTTTCCGTTTAGAATACTAGAAAGTTCTCAGCCAGTTTTTCACCTTACATTGTTTTGCACTGCGTACTATTTACCATTTGCACTGCTGTCTTGGCCTCAGTATTGCTTCCAGGGATTAATGCCTGCAAAGTGGGTCGGGGGAGATGTGCTACTTTTGCATTAGTCTAACATGTATCAACTAACTTGGTTATGAGAGGACAGTGAGTCCACTGGGACAATTCCCTGTTAGCTTATACAGACATGTAGAACTGCTGTGTAATCACGCAGCTCAGTTCCTACAGGTGACTTTTACAGTCACCGAAACGCATTTTCAAAACGAGCACTGAACTCATCTGGCCGATGATAGAAAATCCAGGAAATGGATGGCTCTATTAAACAGCTGACTTACTGTTATATTTTCCATTGAATGATTTCTCTGGTCTGTCTCACTTTACCCCAGCTAAGGGTTAAAGTGAGACAGACCAGAGAAAGCAAGGGGCTAAAGTGATCCACTTACTTTTTCCACTTCAGAACTACCATAACAACACATGTTGTATTAGTTAAAATCCTGACAGCTAGATTGACAACCACACATTCCAAAACTAATATTGGACTAGTAACAGAATCATGGGGATTGGTCAATTAAGCACATTTATGATTGTTATGATTCATGTGATCTTTTGCACACCCTAGCTTACCTGCACATTGTTTCTCTGTCCATTTGGCAGGGACAGGGATATTGTTTTTCTCTGCGTATTCAAATGCCAGTTCACGGCACTTAACTGGACCAAGGTCATGGAACTGGTCAGCTAGTGTTTGGCAAGCTCCTCCTCCATCTCATCTGTGAATATTCTCTTTGCCTCAGCTACTTCACCCCAGGCTACTGATTTTACTTCCTCTTTCTCTTTTTTCTTTATGAATCTTTTGAGGGTTGTCTTGTCAATATTTCTATACCTTCCAGCTTTTCCTTGCATGACCTCAGCGGCTGCACTCTCCATCTCTGCGAGGGGTGTTTAGTCCCAGTTAGTCTTCCTGGTGTAGTTTCTTGGCATGATGACTTTTCTACAATGTTTATGACATTAAAAAATAAAACATATGTAATGTAATATCACACTCAAATATGTTTAAGACTAAACTTAACTTGTGCTTCATGTCTCACTTTACCCCACAGCATTTGTCTCACTTTACCCTACAGCCAACATCTTAGAAAAAACAACCCAACAGTTGATTAAGTTCAATACAAGAAAATTTACTTTTACATGCAAAAAACACATTTTTGTGAAAATACATAATTACCACAGCACCAGCACCAACTTCTCCTTCATGGCAAGGGGAATGGAAGGGGCTTGAAAACATAATGGTCACATGACCACAAATGTGTACCGTTGCCTTGATACAGGGGGTGTCTCACATTACCCGATGTCTCACATTACCCCGCTCTCCCCTATTAATAGTTGATTGTTTAATTGTTTGGGATGGTGTGGCTGTGAAGGTTGAGGAGGTTGGCGGTTTGATCCAAATCTCCCCCAGGCCCTGGATGAATTTGCCATTCTTATCATTGCAGGACCTCCTACGGCGGGACATGCTATACTACAAGGGTCGGATGGACATGGACAACATGGAGGTGATGGATGTGGAGGACGGCAAGGAGAAAGACTTTAACATCAGTGTGAAGAACGCCCTGAAGCTGCGATCAGTGGATGGTGATGAGGTCCACCTCCTCTGTGCCAAGAAGCCTGAACAGAAACAACGCTGGCTCCGAGCCTTTGCCGATGAGAGGAGGCAGGTTCAGCATGACCGTGATACAGGTCAGATATAGGCACCGTTCAAAACTTTAGTGATCCTTTAAGCATCATGAACCAATTATCAGAAGCACTGTAAAAGTTCTGAAATCAAACCTGTCACCCTCTGGTTAAGTGCCATTGTCTCAAACCTCTCGCTTCCTTCTGTGCAAACCACAGAGCTGTTTCCATAAACTAAACCTGCGTTAATACTGTATTATCCTCAATGGGCTTCGTGTCAGGAGCTGCCAGCAGTAAATGGATTTCACTAATGTATCAAGAATATCTCTCCACTTCACCACACACCGCACATTGGTTACAGCATCGTTACCAGTTACCTGTTATTTAGTTGGGTGTCTGTCCTCGGCTAGCCTCCCTGTATTGCTGTTTCCCTCATCTGTGTTTCTCTGTTTTTCTCAGAAGCTCCTGGCGGCACAATTCCTCATCCTAGCATATTGCTCACAGTGTCATGAGCTGTTGCTAGGCTAGTGTCCCCATATAGCTCACAGTACACAAGGGAGAACATTTACATGTTACTACCCAGCCCTGCCCCTATAAGTCGACCATCAGTCTTTCAACCCCTAGTTTTGGGTGAAAGTCTCTGTTGAAACATAGCAGAGGCCCATCAGTGAGAGCTTTTATTTATATAGGCTGATCAAGTGCTATCAATATGGGCAATTTATTTTTACTGATTAACTTATGCAGCCCTTCTAACCCCAGAGCTTGGCCTTTGTGTAATTTAGGTATTTGTCACATGTGGCTCAGGGTTAGAGCGGGCGTCCTCTAACCAGAAGGTTGGCGGTTCGATCCCACTACTTCCTTGTCCAGATGCTGGTTCAAGATACAGAACCCCAAATTGCCCCCTTTCATAGAGATTGTGACACACATAGATGAACTGCATGCATGTGTGAGTGTAACAAAGACAAGACAAGCAGAGTGTTTGAGATTCCACCTCAGCTCCCTCTATGAAACACCACTAGAGTTCTGCCCTGTGTTGTCAGTCTGTAGGCAAGGTTAAAGATTTGGGAAATTAGAGATTATTTTCCTTGTCTTAGACTTGTGTTGAGTCCTTTACATTTCCATCCTTTAAGTTGACTAAGGTTGTCTTATTACCGGATTCATCATCAGACAACAGACTGATGTCACATTATACTACTCCTTTAGCCTACAGCAGACTTTCAGAGGTTAATGTAGCAATATTTTTTGGATGGTCAAAGATTTACTGCACATGCATTTTGGATACCGATAGACTTGTTTCATTTTAGTGAGTGTTTGCAAGATGCACCTCACACTTTACTGTATGTTCAAGAGAGGATTGTGGGTCGATATTGATCAGAGAAATGTTGACAGAAAATGATTGGATTCACAGTTATGTTGAACCAGATTCAGGAAACAGGTGACTTTATCATAACAACATGACAAACCTGTGAGTTGCGTGCCTTGAGGCGATCTTGCGTCTCTACACGGCTACATAGCTTCATAATCCCAAGTCTTACTTTATTTTACCTGGATGAGTGAGTCACTTTGCGTGCCACATTTTAAACATCTATCTAATGTGCTGATATGATACTATTTTGTCTCTACTAAAGTATGTTCTCATCATTAATTTATACCGAACTAAATATACATGTTAACTAGAGGTCATTTTACATATATGAGTTGTAAACATTCCTTCTATTTATCATTTGCATTCACCATTCCAAGATCCAGAGAACTATTCCATTTATTGGTAATATTGGGTAGAATTCTTCATTACGCTCAGCTTTGGTTAAAATGTTACGTATAGCACCTATTAATTGTCCATTTTGTCTCTTTTATTGAGAATTAACCTTAAATCAGGTGAAACTTTTTTTCTATGGTAAAGGTTTTTGTTTTTCTGTTTTTGTTTAGTTTGCATTACTTGAAAAATGTATTGTCTTTTAGTTGGTATTCATTAGTTGCAAAAATGAGAGTGCCATGTTATGGTAAATGGTATCTGACCATTGCTGAAGCTTAATCACTTCTCCCAGTATAGGGCATGACAAGTTAGAGATTTGCATGTGCCTCCTATTTTCTGTTTCTTGAACATTTAATTGACTGTTTGGTTTGTCTTTCATGGCTCTAAGTGTCACTTTATCCTTATTTAATTTCCTACACAGTCTTTTCAATGACTCCTCTGGCATTACTTATAAAGCACATATAAAATGTATATAAATTTATCTCACCTATGTAGCTCATCCACCACCAGTAGCCTACTGTTCTTGAACATTTGAAGGGAAACAGTAAACAACAGTAGAATCCCTTTTTTTCCGCACATTATAGTTATCAGACAAATATTAACACAGATGCTACATGTCCAGCCAATTTCATGTTAAAGAAAAACAAGAGTAGCAGTTATCAATCATGTTTTTCCCAAGAAAGAATATTTTGAGAAAGCTCAATAGTTACAGTGTTTCTTTTTCTGTTTGCAGGCTTCTCTCTCACAGAGGTCCAGAAGAAACAGGCCATGTTGAATGCCTGTAAAAGCCATCCAGCTGGGAAACCCAAAGGTAGAAACCCAGGGGCTCAGAGAGCTTTATCAGTTGATCATATTTGGCTAATGCATTTAATAAATCATTGAATTTTCTGTTCACAGCGGTGACCAGACCCTACTATGACTTCCTTCTGCGACAGAAACACCCCTCCCTCCCCACAGCTTTGCCCCAGCAGCAAGTTTTCATGTTGGCTGAGCCCAAGCGCAAAGCCTCCACCTTTTGGCACAACATCGGGAGATTAACACCCTTCAAGAAGTAAAAAAATGATGACAGAAATAGAAAGCTGTGGAGACAAAGAAGAGGAGAAAGAGAAGAGCTCTCTGCTCGTGCCTGAACAGACCCTTTTTAATTCCTCCCCCTTCCTTTCCTATCGGTATCATTGCCCTAATTGATATACTGATTTAAGGTATAGATAAGGATGATTATGATGATGGGGAGATTATTTTTGAAAGCACTTTATAGGTTGGTTAACAATCAAACTAGAGAATTGTCTCCTGGAGACACTGAGTCAAACAGGGAGCATGGACTCTTGCTTAACTTGCTACTATACCTTCAGTCACGCGCAAACTGGTACTAATACTATGACTGTACTGCTGCAAGCGAGCATGGGACTTCTGACTGTGCTGCCTCTATAAAGACATTGCCTGTCGACAAATCCGTGTCGTTCATTTCCAGTGTTCTTATGTTTTATGATTTGACAGATGCCAACAGTTCGCAGTGCCAGATTATTTTCTTTTGTATTTGTTTGTTCTATGTCAAAAAAAGGGAAAATGAGGAGGTGGATAACGATTGATGTGCATTTCTCTGTGCAAATCTATAGTTTCAGGATCATTGCAGCTGGGTTTTGATGTGTTTTGTGATCTCCATCCACCAGGATATCTTTCTGTATTTCCCTGGTGCATTTGTGGTATATCGCAAACAATTTATTAAAAAACAACATAAATGCAGCCCAAAGAAGATTGAACTCATCCCAGATAAGGAGCTTTTTTATTGAAACAAACAGCAGCAACCCACACTTTCCAGCAACAGACATTCCTCGAGTGTGATCCTCGACTCTTCCTTATACCTACCATGTCAATGAAAGTAAACAACCTATTCTTTCTTTATTTTTTATTTTTTAAGTGCCATTTGAAGTGTGCCATGGATGACTTACAATGACATGCATGGATGTGATGAAAAATACTGTGAAGATAATTTTTTGTATCTTTGAAGAATCCAGCTCTATTTAACCAGATTCAGGAAACTGATGACTTTATTGTACTACTAGGCTGACGGCATCTTTCTCTCTCTCTCTCTCTCTCTCTCTCTCTCTCTCTCTCTCTCTCTCTCTCTCTCTCACAAACACAAACACAAACACACACACACACACACATACACAAACAGACAGTTATTTATCTACCTGTACTTCAGATATCCAGTATCCCTGCTCTGTGTGTCTTATCTCCGGTATAATCTCTTTTCCAATCAATGCAGCCCAGTGATATGACTTTGTAAGTGCATTCAGTGAAATTTACTCCTCTCACCTTTATGTTCAAATGTTTAAGCTTCTGACAATATGGAATATTAAACATTCCTAAGCTGACAAATATGGCTGTGAACTGAAGTGATTATTTATTCTTGGTATTCTTTTTTTGGTAATTGTTTATGGTAATGGAACAAAGAACGACGATTGTGACACCAATAAAGCTTGTCTACAGAATTAACATATTTCATCAAGATGCCTGTGGTTTGCTCAAGGCAGATCAAGCCTCCGACCTCCTGAAAGGGGTAAAAATCACACCAATCTGTAGTTTCGGCATTTTTGGATACAGCATTTTTTTCAGTCATGTGTAGTCTGTGTGTGAGTGTTGGTCAAGGTATGGGGTTCATTTGGTTTAAATATATTATTAACAAAGGCAAATTTGTCTTATGATACGGGCCATGCTAATATTTTATCAAATTATTATATTCGATGAACAGTTAGGGTTAGGGTTAGGGATTTCAGAGTGGATATGAGTATGGGTTGCTAAATCAATCAATCAATCAAATTTTATTTGTATAGCCCATATTCACAAATTACAATTCATCTCATAGGGCTTTAACAGGGTGTGACATCCTCTGTCCTTAACCCTCAGCAAGAGTAAGGAAAAACTACAAAAAACCCTTTTAACAGGGTAAAAATATGTAGAAACCTCAGAGAGAGCCACATGTGGGGGATCCCTCTCCCAGGACGGACAGAAGTGCAATAGATGCCACGTGCAGGAAAACATCATCAATAATCAAAGTCTCTAGCAGCATTTGATGAGAGTAGACATCCCGAAGGACAACCCCAACATGACATGCCAAGCAGTCCCGCTGCAAGCACAGTCCATGCTCAGCAACCATCTAGACCAGTGATTCTCAAATGGGGGTACTTGAAGATACTCCAGGGGGTACTTGAGATTTTTTTTTTTATATATTTAAAATTAGCATCCATTCAAAAATCCTTGAAAAATTGTTATTTAACAAATATTCAAAAAAATATAAGTGTAAGTTCATGAACTAAATTTTATATTCAGTAGGCTTTTCAATTTAATTATCCTGAAAAAACAGGGTCTCCCCCATACCGATGGTTTGACCCAACCTGGCACACGCCACCTGTCATCACCTGTCATCACCTGCCTTGAAAATTTCAACAATGGAGTCGAATTGAAGTGCAGCAGCAATACTGCTGAAACACGGAGGGACAAGTTCTTAAGAAGGCGAAACCAGAGCAGAGAGCCTTCCCTAAACAACACCGTGAGAGCTAGTGCCTCTTCGGAGGGGCGCTAAAACGTAAAAGTTTTCCGTTGTGAAGTTAATGATTCATAACAAGAAGTCCGCGTCTCTACCGGTACCCTTTCAAAATAAAAGCATGTAATACAAAAGCGGAAATGAAATTGTATGACCTTAAAGCGAGCAAATATTTCACAATAAAATAACAGAAAGACACTTCAATAATATTAACAATAACATAGATTGGGTTATTTAGACTTTTTGTTTTTTCTGTGGGGAGAGATTAGCCAACAGTGGCATTAAGCCACCACATCTTCAGCGGTATCTTTAGTTATTTTCATATCTTTTTATTTCCAAATAGTTCAAGAGAGACCACTACAAATGAGCAATGTTATGGACATTGATGGAGTTTTAAATTTGAATGTGTCTAGTTACAAGGCTTAATAAATCACATTACATCTTTCTTTCAACCAAAAATGCTTTGCGCTGGTTAGGGGGTACTCTGCAGAATTTTTTCTTCGAAGGGGGTACGTCACTGAAAAAAGATTGAGAACCACTGATCTAGACCACCATCCACCATCCAGACCAGACGCCACTCCAGTCCTCAGTCACCGTCCACCGCCCCCCACCAGGAGGACCCATCACAAGCCACCACCGCGGTCCAGCCCACATGACTCAGAATCCGCCACACTGGATCCAACACCGCGACCCCCGGTGCTTGATCCACAAACCGCAATCCATGGTGCGGCCACAGAGGCCCTGGATCTGCGGGTGATAAAGCAAAGGGATTCCGGGGAAGGGGGATAGGGATGGAGAAGAGGAAGGAGAAGCTGGAAAGAGAAGCTCTGTGTGTCATGTGTCATAAAATAGAACAAGTAACGTTCTGGCGCACTAATTAGCTCTAACTATAAGCTTTATCAAAAAGGAAGGTTTGAGCCTACTTTTAAACGAAAAGATGGTGACTGCCTCCTGAACTGAAAGTGGTAGATTATTCCACAGCCGAGGGGCTTGATGGCTAAAAGCTCTGGCTCCTACTCTACTTTTAGAGAATTTAGGGACGACAAGTAGGCTTGAATTCTGGGAGCGGAGTGCTCTAGTGGGTTTATACGGTACTAACAGCTCTTTAAGGTAAAAAGGCGCTATATTATTAAGGGCTTTGAAGGTGAGGAGGAGAATTTTAAATTCTATTCTAGATTTAACTGTAAGCCAGTGTAGCGATGCTAATATTGGAGTAATGTGCTCTTTGTTCTCGTCAGGACACGTGCTGCTGCATTTTGGACAAGCTGTAGAGTCTTTAACGACTTACTGCTGGAGCCTGATAATAATGAATTACAATGTCCTAAAACATTCACAGTAAATATTGAGTAAAAATATTACATGTTCTTTTGTGCTGTCGGTCAAATCAGTTAACTTTGATTTACTGTAAACTTGCAAAGAAAAAAAACACTTCATAGCCATAGTTTCAGTTTTAGTCGAACGACTGGGGGATATGCCCATGATGTGGAGCAGACTGGAGATCTTTAAACATACCTGACAAGTAGGTCAGTGGGAGGAGACTTTGATATAAGTTAGTTTCATTTGCACAATGGGATGTAGGTGTTCCTTCACTGATTATTATGATTATTATTACTGCTGACGGATAAATATTTTATTGCTCACAGATAAAACTATTTAAAACCTTTTCATTTCAAATTTACAATATAGATGTGCAGTAACAGAAGTATAAGAACAAAAACCTATTTCACATCGTATGCAAAGCTACAGTTTCCTGATTTATCTAAGAATGAAAGCAAAGCATTCCTCAAAGTTCCCAGTGTGTACCTCAATATAGTAGTGCTTACTTTTTCATACTGTGAAAACCCTTCTCTTAATAATGTCATCATGACGTCATTTATACCATATGATGACAAATGATTGGTTCACCTAAAAAATCTGTTGATTATGTCTCTTATCATTTTGGTTGAAAAAGTTAATGGATTCCCTATAAAATGTAATTTCCTGACATCATAGATGACTAAAATTCCTACAATAAGACTATACAGTACTTGTAGATGAGCTTTCATATCTATAGTCCTAATTTACACAGAAATACCCAAAAAACGATTATTTTGAACAATCCACAACATAATTTTCTACTTTATTTTGATATCTTTATGACATCAAATTATTTCATAGAGGATCATTCTCTGACTAAGCCATAGATAACGCTTAAATGTTTTGTGAAACGTTTTGTGAAATGTTTTGTGTTTTGTTTTTTAGAAAATATTTTCTTAAATATGACCTTTAACTGATCAGCTACAAAAATTCCCCACCCAGGTTAATCCATCTGCGTAATACTACCACCAAGTTTGTTGAGAATCCATCACCCTATTCTTATTTAGTACACACACACACATTCACAGGTACAGACAATACCCTGCTTGTATGGTGATGCTGTTTCACATTATGTACTATAGTTAACCAAGTTTAACCACAGTGCCAGTTATGCTGCTCAATCAGAACTGATTCAATATTTAGGGCCCGAGCACCGAAATCGGTGGGAGGCCCTAATGAATTCTTAAGGATTTTTATTAGGGCCCGAGCACCGAAATCGGTGGGAGGCCCTATTGAAATTGAAATGATTATTAGGGCCTGAGCACCGAAATCGGTGGGAGGCCCTATTGAAATTGAAATGATTATTAGGGCCCGAGCACCGAAATCGGTGGGAGGCCCTATTGAAATTGAAATGATTATTATTATTATTAGGGCCCGAGCACCGAAATCGGTGGGAGGCCCTATTGAAATTGAAATGATTATTATTATTAGGGCCCGAGCACCGAAATCGGTGGGAGGCCCTATTGAAATTGAAATGATTATTAGGGCCCGAGCACCGAAATCGGTGGGAGGCCCTATTGAAATTGAAATGATTATTATTATTATTAGGGCCCGAGCACCGAAATCGGTGGGAGGCCCTATTGAAATTGAAATGATTATTATTATTAGGGCCCGAGCACCGAAATCGGTGGGAGGCCCTATTGAAATTGAAATGATTATTAGGGCCCGAGCACCGAAATCGGTGGGAGGCCTTATTGAAATTGAAATGATTATTATTATTATTAGGGCCCGAGCACCGAAATCGGTGGGAGGCCCTATTGAAATTGAAATGATTATTAGGGCCCGAGCACCGAAATCGGTGGGAGGCCCTATTGAAATTGAAATGATTATTATTATTATTATTAGGGCCCGAGCACCGAAATCGGTGAGAGGACCTATTGAAATTGAAAAGATTATTAGGGCCCGAGCACCGAAATCGGTGGGAGGCCCTATTGAAATTGAAATGATTATTATTATTATTAGGGCCCGAGCACCGAATGGTGAGAGGCCCTATTGAATCTGTAAGGATTTTTATTATTATTATTATTATTAGGGCCCGAGCATCGAATGGTGAGAGGCCCTATTGAATCTGTAAGGATTTTTATTAGGGCCCGAGCACCGAAACGGTGAGAGGCCCTATTGAAATTGAAATGATTATTATTATTAGGGCCCGAGCACCGAAATCGGTGAGAGGACCTATTGAAATTGAAAAGATTATTATTATTATTATTTTTCTTCGCTCAGTGAATTGGCTTTTTGAGGGCTTTAACATGCTCAAAAAGTTTCTAAAGTGTACAGTAAATTACAAATGTGCGCAAGTTTACGTTTTCTGAAGTATTTTGAAAAGGGCGTGGCAAAATGGCTCAAGAGCGCCACCTACGGAAAAGCCCCTCATTTAGCATTCACCGATCCTCAAAAAAAACATAGACTATTGTGTCTCATGACAAGATGCACAAAAAAGTCCATCAGTGCATTATGAATAACGCAGCAGGAAGCCCGCCAGTTTGACTTTAGTGGCCATTTCGGTCATATTCCATATTTTTTCTTTGATGTACTTGTCGTACAGCTTTCATCAGATCAACTTCAAATTTAGACGATCGTCATCACAACAAATTGGAGATCTAAAGTTATTGAAGGATTACGTTTTAGCAAAACCGTCTGACCGTGGTGTGGCGTTAAAGTTTGATGAAACGCCATCAAAACACAAGCTTCCATATTTCAGACATATTTTGTCCAATTGAGTCCAAACTAGACACATACGACAAGAATCGCGACCAGAAGACATCGGTGCAGAAATTGTGACTTACAATCACAGCGCCCCCTGGGGGCAACAGGAAATGTCTTGTTTTTAAGACGTGTTATGTTTTTATGTACTACTCGGAGAGCTTTAATCAATCAACTTAAAAATTAGATGAGACTCTACAAAACAAGATGAAGATCTAAAGTTATCAATATTTAAACTTTTCATCACACCGTGTGACCGTGGTGAGGTCTCAAAGTTCGACTAAACGCCAATATAAGCAAGCTTCTGTAACTTAGACATATTTTGTCCAATCGACTCCAAACTACACAAATAAGACAAGAGTCGCGACCGGAAGACATCTACCTAGAAATCATGACTTAAAAGGAAAGCGCCCCCTGGTGGCATCAGGAAATGTCTTGTTTGTGTACATCGTGCGCTTTGATTTATTTGTCGGAGAGCTTTCATCACATCAATTTAAAATTTAGACGGGTGGCATCACAACAAGATGGAGATCTAAAGTTATCAAAGAAACAACTTTTCGACACACCGTCTGACTGTGGCGGGGCGTCAAATCAGCTCACCATGACACACGAAACCGCTTAAAGGGGACATATTCGCTTTAAAGGGGACATATTATTTCCATTTCAACACAGTTGATATGGTTCCTTGGGGTCTTAATGAAATGTCTGTAAAATATTTTGGTAAAAATACCCCAAGGATAATTTAAAACAGCACCTTTTTACTCTGTCTAAAACAGACCTCCTCAGATCAACCCGCCCCCATCTTACCCCACCCCCTTTCACCCCTCTCATCCCTCCCCCTTCTCACCCCTCCCCCCTCTCATGGAGGTGTAGGACATGTGCTTGAATGTGTTCTCACTACAGAATGCATTCAACATCTATAGGGCAGATTATGGGCCTCGTGAAAATTTACGTAATCTGGGGTATTTGGAAATGGGTGTGGCAAAATGGCTCAACAGCGCCACCAACAGTGCTTTCCCTCATTTACGGAGAAACACCTCATTTAGCATTCACTGATCCGCACGAAATTGAAGACAGTTGTGTATCATCACCAGATGCACAAAAAACGCGCCGGAGCAATATGAAAAACGCAACAGGAAGCACGCCATTTTCGATTTCGTGGCCATTTTGGTCATATTCCATAATCTTTTACTTTGATATACTTCTCGTACAGCTTTCATCACATCAACTGAAAATTTAGACGAGCGTCATCACAACAAGATGGAGATCTAAAGTTATCAAAGAAACAACTTTTCGTCACACTGTCTGACTGTGGCGGGGCGTCACATCAGCTCGCCATGACACACGAAAATGCTTTAACTTCCGTGTTCATGGGTCCATCTCCCTCAAACTACATGTGTGTATCATCAGCCCCCCTCCCTTGAAGATATTCAGATGGTTTTAAAGAATGGGCGTGGCAAAATGGCTCAACAGCGCCACCAACGGAGCTTCCCCTCATTTATGGAGAAACACCTCATTTAGAATTCACTGATCCTCAAGAAATTGAAGACAGTTGTGTATCATCACCAGATGCACAAAAAACGCGCTCGGAGCAATTTGAAAAACGCAACAGGAACCCCGCCATTTTCTATTTGGACCATATTCCATGTTTTTTATTTTCAAGTACTTCTTGGAGAGCTTTCATCAGATCAACTGAAAATTTAGACGAGTGTCATCACAACAAGATGGAGATCTAAAGTTATTGAAAGATCAATTTTTCGCCACACCGTGTGACCGTGGCGAGGCGTCAAAATGTGACTAAACGCCATCAAAACACAAGCTTCTGTATCTTGGACATATTTGGTCCAATCGAGTTCAAACTACACATGTAAGACAAGAAGCGCGACCTGATGACATCAACAAAGACACCATGACTTAAAATCATAGCGCCACCTGCTGGCTACAGGAAGTGAAGCGTTTATATCGCAGCAGTGCGCAAATGCATGCAACGCTGAGACGAGCGCTTGGTCATCGAACGTTCTCTCTTCCCCGACCGCAACAGACTTGAAATTGCCTGTGCTCGGGCCCGTTAGTGCTACAACGTAGCCCTAGTTATTATTATTATTATTATTATTTTTTTCCGTCCGAATGAATTGGCTTTTTGAGGGCTTTAACGTGCTCAAAAAGTTGCTAAACTTTGCAGTAAATTAGAAAGTGGTGGAAATTTACGTATGCTGGGGTATTTGGAAATGGGCGTGGCAAAATGGCTCAACAGCGCCCCCTGGAACCCAGCCCCTAGGTTTCCACATAACCCATTTTCACCAAAATCTGGCAAAAGGTGTATCGTGACTAATCATACAGAAAAGCCTCTTGGAGCATTGTGAAAAATGCAACAGGAAGCCCGCTATTTTTGATTTAGTGGCCATTTTGGCCATATTCCATAATTTTTGTTTGATTTACCTCTTGTAGAGTTTTCATCAGATCAACTTGAAATGTAGACGCGTGTCATCATAACAATATGGAGATTGAAAGTTATCAAAAAAATCAACTTTTCGTCGCACCGTCTCACTGCGGCGTGGCATGAAAATTTGATTAAACGCCATCAAAACACGGGCTTCTATATCTCAGACTTATTTTGTCCTATCGAGTCCAAACTACACACATAAGACAAGAGTAGAGATATGAAGACATCTATACAGAAATCGTGACTTAAAGTGACAGCGCCCCCTGGTGACAGCAGGAAAAGTCTTGTTTTTGTCACGTTTTATGTTTTTATATACTAGTCGTACAGCTTTTATCAAATCAACTTAATATTTAGACGACTGTCATCACAACAAAATGAAGATCTAAAGTTATTGAAAGATCGACTTTTCGTCAAACCGTGTGATTGTGGCGTGGCGCTAAAGTTTGATGAGACTTCGGTGAAACGCACTAAAACACGAGCTTCTGTATCTTGGACATATTTTGTCTAATCAAGTCCAAACTAGACACATAAGACAATAGTTGCGATATGAAGACATCTATACAGAAATCGTGACTTAAAATGACAGCGCCCCCTGGTGGCAGCAGGAAATGTATAGCTGACACTCTGATGTATTCCTGCTCATCCAATATGCAAAACCATGTCAAACTTTGTTTAATGGGTCTCAAGACATTGATAATGTAGCCATAAGATTATTGTGACTTTTTATCATGCGGTTTATTAATGGCATGGCTTGAAAGTTCATCAGCTCGTCGGAGAGAGTCCCATTGAATCCCATGTTAAAATGCCCAATTTTAGAGTAGAATTAAACCTGTTTACAGCATTATTCAAACTTTGGTTTTAGTCTCAATCGCTATGTTCTTCCTTCATTAAAACTCTGAGGGGGTGAACTTTTTCGTAACTACCTCTATATCGCTATAATAAGCGATATAGTGGTTTGAAATTTACGTGACGTCACAGTGAGCTGCGCCCTCCCTTCTCCTTACTTTTTCCTGTGTCATTGAACACAACTCGAGACTTTCGAAACCTCCCACTCAGTATCGGATGAATAACACAGTTTGATGTTTTGCTTGTTCTGCTGACGGACACGTTAAAGACGTCTGCGCTCCCGTTTCTGTGGTAAGTCAAGCTCAGTATTTTATTTAGATGTGTAGAAGTGATTCGCAGGGTGTTTTAGTACCATGCATTCGAGCTAACGTCCGTTAGCATGGAGGCTAAATACGAACTCCGATCTGGGGCATTAACTCCTGTTTAATGCGAACGGCACTATTACCGACACACACCGATATGAACCGACATGAGTAGGTCCGCCCAGCAGTGGCATGCGTTAGTTTATGAGGTTAAATCTGAGACAGGAGACTGTGTGTGTCCGGTGAATTAGCTCCATCAGGATATCTATTGCTATAAAATGGTTTCACTCGCCAAGGCATTTGACTTGACAATGTTACACAGTTAGTTATTCTACTGAAACAGACTTACAGTGATCAATTGAAACGTGCGTATTTAAAGTCACATCTGTATTTTAAGAGCAGATGTTTAAAGGGGAATTCAACTTCCAAAGCTCTTTATTCAGAGTATTGTTATGATGTCTTACAGAGAAAGCTAAACGTTCTGCTGCCTGCACTGTTTACATTGTAATCTCAGGCAGATTTCACTGAATTGTTCTGTTAAATATAAATAAATTATAGCCTTGTATCTTTATTAGAACAGACAGTGTAATAGAGAATTTGATGCTGATGTACACTAACTATTTCCTAAGCTGAAATGATTATGATCTGTTTAACTTTGAAGTAATACACTTCCTTTTTTACCATTTAAAGTGTGTTAAGGACTTAACCTGGCACATGTATGACTTTACACATTTGTATATTTATGTTGAAATTTTCTCTAGCATGTCCAGCATGAGACAACTGGAATTCAACCACATTGAACACCGACTTCAGGTACAGACCTCTTTTCATTAATTACAAACAACCATGGCAAAGTACTGCACATAATACATTGTGTATTAAATAATATATGCAATACTTTGAATGTGAAATAACTCCATACTGTACATTCATTGTCATGGTAGTGCACAGTTTCATCCAAAAGCATATTCGAATACAGAGTTGATTGTCCACAGGAAATAATGATACACACTTTGTCCATAACTAACACTTCCTCTATATTCTTTTATGTTTCCTATCAGTTTATTAGGGATGGATGTGCCCTGAAGGACAGCGCTGTGATGACTATGTTCTGTCTCTTATGGCAAAGAAGACAAATAAATCACTGGGGTGTTATCCAAAGTGTATCAAATCAGAAAACAAAAGATAAACATTTTTCTAATAAGTGTTTATATTTTTAAACAACCATAATGATTACAGAAATTAACTCTATTATCCATGACACTTAGCAATGAACCAACTCTAAACAGTTGCAAACCATCTTTAGTCAAGGGAGGAAAACATGTAGCTGGTGCAGGTTGTCCTCGTGTTGTCCAGCCTGAAGATGCAGATGTCCACCATGTTGCTGTTGAGGACATCATGTGCTGCAGTTCATCATGTATGATGAGAAGAAAGGCACTGTTAAAGAATGTTTTGTGTTGTGTATGAAGCACCACAGATTGCAGATAGAACCGATTTACCAGGTTGAGGGTTTGTACCCTCATGGTTAACTGCACATATTGTTGAATAGATAAAATGTCTTTCTATTTAATCTGTAATATTTATGTTGATAATCTTCCACAGATTTGTTGATAGCAGTCCTAATCAGGTCTCTCCACTTTCCTCAGTGTGAAAACATAACTTGAATTTAATCAGGCAACTGTTTACAACACTGATGTGTCAAGATTATGATTATATTTAGGGCCCGAGCACCGAAATCGGTGGGAGGCCCTATTGAAATTGAAATGATTATTATTATTATTAGGGCCCGAGCACCGAAATCGGTGGGAGGCCCTATTGAAATTGAAATGATTATTAGGGCCCGAGCACCGAAATCGGTGGGAGGCCCTATTGAAATTGAAATGATTATTATTATTATTATTATTATTTTTCTTAGCTTAAATGAATTGGCTTTTTGAGGGCTTTAATGTGCTCAAAAAGTTGTAGGAGTTTGCAGTAAATTCGAAGGCGGCGTAAAATTACGTATTCTGGAGTATTTTGAAAAGGGCGTGGCAAAATGGCTCAAGAGCGCCACCTACGGAAAAGCCCCTCATTTAGCATTCACCGATCCTCAAAAAAAACAAAGATTATTGTGTATCATGACTAGATGCACAAAAAAGTCCATCAGTGCATTATGAATAACGCAACAGGAAGCCCGCCAGTTTGACTTTAGTGGCCATTTTGGTCATATTCCATATTTTTTCTTTGATGTACTTGTCGTACAGCTTTCATCAGATCAACTTCAAATTTAGACGATCGTCATCACAACAAATTGGAGATCTAAAGTTATTGAAGGATTACGTTTTAGCAAAACCGTCTGACCGTGGTGTGGCGTTAAAGTTTGATGAAACGCCATCAAAACACAAGCTTCCATATTTCAGACATATTTTGTCCAATTGAGTCCAAACTAGACACATTCGACAAGAGTCGCCACCAGAAGACATGGGTGCAGAAATTGTGACTTACAATCACAGCGCCCCCTGGTGGTAACGCGAAATGTCTTATTTTGGTACGTGTTATGTTTTTATGTACTACTCAGACAGCTTTCATCAGATCAACTTAAAAATTAGATGAGACTCTACAAAACAAGATGAAGATCTAAAGTTATCAGAATTTAAACTTTTCATCATACCGTGTGACCGTGGTGAGGTCTCAAAGTTCGACTAAACGCCAATATAAGCGAGCTTCTGTAACTTAGACATATTTTGTCCAATCGACTCCAAACTACACATATAAGACAAGAGTCGCGACCGGAAGACATCTACCTAGAAATCATGACTTAAAAGGAAAGCGCCCCCTGGTGGCATCAGGAAATGTCTTGTTTTGGTCATCTTACTCTTTGATGTATTTCCCTCCAGCCACTTTACTAAACCATGTCAAACTGTGTCAAATTGGTCTCAAGATATTGATAATGTAGGCATAACATTATTGTGACTTTTCATCATGCAGATTGTTAATGGCGTGGCATCAAAGTTCATCAGCTCATCATGACCTATGAAACCCATTTTAACAGAGTTACCCTGAACGCAGCATGAGACCGCTTTCGGTTTGTTACGTCTCACACTTGGATGTATTTCTCCTCATTCACTTTGCTAAACCATGTCAAACTGTGTCACATGGGTCTCAATATATTGATAATGTAGGCATAACATTGCTGTGAGTTTTCATCATGCGGATTATTCATAGCTTTGCAGCAGACTTCTTCAACTCGCCATGACAAACGAAGCTGCATTTAACACAGCTGCAAGTGAACGCCTCATGAGTTACGTCGTCACAAGCTGCGGAGCTGTGTATCACGAAGAACCGGAGAACGGTTGGCGAGTCTGGATGAGAGGACGGCGGCGGAGTCACTGTGGACGTTGTTCGCTCAGCAGGTTAGAGTGTGGGACTCAAAGCTTTTTTCCCCCGTCCGTCGTGTCTTTTCCTGTGTGAACTCTGCCGCTCTCAACAGCAGCACTGGCTATGAGCTAGCTCCTGCTACCTCCAACGAAGCATCTCTCAACTGCTACGTAAGTTAAACGGACACTTCTGACTGACTGTGATGATAAGCAAAAGAGACACTGTGGATGTGTGATGTGTTGTACTGCATTTGTTTGATCTGTTTACTAATACTAGCTCTAATAAATACTGTATAAATTATATTTTGCTCCTGAATTGAACTGTGTTAAAGGGGTTCACATGGAAAATATATGTTCAATTATGTAAAGGGTGATTTTTGTTACTATTATACTAATGGAGATTTAGCACTTGCTACACATTGTAAGAGCAGCTGTTCAAAGGAGCACTACGTCTTTTAAGGCTCTTTATTCAGAGTCACGGTGTTGATGTCCTGTCACGTGTTACAGTGAAAAATAACCGTGTCTCCCACCTTCAGTATTTAAATCGTTAATCTCAGACAGACTTCACTGAATTCTTTTGTTAAATATGAGTAAGTCATAGCCTTGTAACTTTACTAGAACAGACAGTGTCATACAGAGTTGTGGGTTTATATGCACTACCTATTTCCTAATCTGAAATGATTATGCTCTGATTAACTTTGAACTAATATTTTATTTTTACCATTTAAAAGTCTGTTAATTACTTAACCTGGCCCATGTATGACTTTACATATCTGTGTATTGGTTTCATGTTCCTCTAGAAGGTCCAACTTGACACACAACTTGAATCCAACCAGACTGAACACTGACTCCAGGTACAGACCTGATTTCATTACTTAAAAACAATCAAAGTATTGCACATAATACATAATGTATTAAATTATAATGCAATACTTTTAATGTGAAATAGCTCCATTAAAAACATTCATTGTCATGGTAGTGCACGTTTTAATCCAAAAGCATATTCAAATACACAGTTGAATATCCACAGAAAATAAGATTACACACTTTGTTCATATGTAACTCTTCCTCTACAATAATGACGATCACTTTCATGTTTCCTATCATTTTATTAGGGACAGACGAGCCTGAAGGACACAGCTGTGATGACCATGTTCTGTCTCTTATGGCAAAGCAGAAATATAAAACACTGGGTTCTTATCTAAAGTGTATCAAATCAGATCTCCACCATGTTGCTGCTGAGGACATCAGGTGCTGCAGTTCTTCATCTATGAAGAGAAAAAACGCACTGTTAAAGAATGTTTTGTGTTGTGTATAAAGCACAACAGATTTCAGATAGAACTGTTGTACTGTGGTCTTGGTTTATATCCTCATGGTGAAATGTACATATTTTAAGTCCCTTCTGATAAAAGTGCTGAAAGAAATACAACATTGTACAAATACATAAAATGTCTTTCTACCTCATCAGTACTATTCAAGGTGATAATCTCCCACAGACCTATTGATAACAGTCCAAATCAAGTCTTTCCACTTCTCTCAGTGTGAAAACATAATTCTATAATTAATTTGAGAACTGTTTACAACACTGATGTGTGGAGATTAAAATCATACCTAAACTGTCTAATTCACTGTAAAACTCCATGACATTCGCAGGCCATCTGTAGTTAAGGGAGCAACGCATGGAGTGATGTGTAGATTACTAGTTTGATGATGCATGAGGAGAGGCGGTGGTCGAGTGGCAGAAACTTGGACTATGGGCAGAGAAGGTCTCTGGTTCGTCTTTGGTTCGACTCCATGGAGAGACAACAAAAGTCGCACCTGGATTGATCTGTCCAAAAATCCAAGAGTCTCCCTACCCTCTCTAGTGCCCATGAGCAAGGCACCTCACTCCCCCAACATCTGCTCCCCCGAGTGCCGTACATGGTCGCTCACTGCTCTGTGTGTCCTGCACCAGATGGGTAAAAAGCAGCGATTAAATGTCCCTACCTGCATGAGTGTGCCTTTGCATGTCTGTGCATGTGTTTTGGATGAATACATGGATTTTAATCTTAATCTTTTAATCTTAATCAGTTGTCTTCCAGTTGACCAGCATGAAGCTGCAGATCTCCACCATGTTGCTGCTGGGGACATCAGGAGCTGCATTAATGAGGAGCAGAAGCGTACTGTTATGAATGTTTTGTGTTGTTTATGAAGCACTACTTATTTCAGCTAGAACCGATGTACTAGGGTCTGGGTTTGTATCCTAATGGTTAAATGCACATACTTTAAATCGCTTTTGATAAAACGTGACAAAGAAATACAACATTGTACACATAGATAAAATGTCTTTCTACCTCATCTGTAATATTCAAGGTGATGATCTCCCACAGAGCTGTTGATAACAGTCCACATCAAGTCTCTCCACTTCCCTCAGTGTGAAAACATAATTATATAATTAATTGGAGAAGTGTTTACAACACTGATGTGTGGACATTATAATGTTATCACTACTGTCTAATTCACTCTACAACTCCATGACAGACTAAATAAACGATGTGAAAATAGTAATGGCGGATATACCATCCTGTATCAGAATATTGGTGAAACAGTTACTATCACATGAAACGTACACGTGTAGCGTATTGATAGTAACTCATTAAAAAAAATAATGTCACAACCAAAACAAGACTGTCGAGTTATCTTGCTTCAATCTGTTCATTAGACGTGATAAATAAACGGTAACTTTTATAACAATTACATATTACAAAAAACTTGAGGCATGTAAGCATATGATGATAGATAAAGCAATATGTTATGTTGGATAGTTTCAAGGTTACTTACCTCTAGTTCAGCACCAGCGGCTGGCCAGAAGAAGTGGAGCGATCTTCCTTGCCGCACAGGGCAAACGCAGGCAATGTGGAGACGAGCGCTTGGTCATCGAACGTTCTCTCTTCCCCGACCGCAACAGACTTGAAATTGCCTGTGCTCGGGCCCGTTAGTGCTACAACGTAGCCCTAGTTATTATTATTATTATTATTATTTTTCTTAGCTTAAATGAATTGGCTTTTTGAGGGCTTTAATGTGCTCAAAAAGTTGTAGGAGTTTGCAGTAAATTCGAAGGCGGCGTAAAATTACGTATTCTGGAGTATTTTGAAAAGGGCGTGGCAAAATGGCTCAAGAGCGCCACCTACGGAAAAGCCCCTCATTTAGCATTCACCGATCCTCAAAAAAAACAAAGATTATTGTGTATCATGACTAGATGCACAAAAAAGTCCATCAGTGCATTATGAATAACGCAACAGGAAGCCCGCCAGTTTGACTTTAGTGGCCATTTTGGTCATATTCCATATTTTTTCTTTGATGTACTTGTCGTACAGCTTTCATCAGATCAACTTCAAATTTAGACGATCGTCATCACAACAAATTGGAGATCTAAAGTTATTGAAGGATTACGTTTTAGCAAAACTGTCTGACCGTGGTGTGGCGTTAAAGTTTGATGAAACGCCATCAAAACACAAGCTTCCATATTTCAGACATATTTTGTCCAATTGAGTCCAAACTAGACACATTCGACAAGAGTCGCCACCAGAAGACATGGGTGCAGAAATTGTGACTTACAATCACAGCGCCCCCTGGTGGTAACGCGAAATGTCTTATTTTGGTACGTGTTATGTTTTTATGTACTACTCAGACAGCTTTCATCAGATCAACTTAAAAATTAGATGAGACTCTACAAAACAAGATGAAGATCTAAAGTTATCAGAATTTAAACTTTTCATCATACCGTGTGACCGTGGTGAGGTCTCAAAGTTCGACTAAACGCCAATATAAGCGAGCTTCTGTAACTTAGACATATTTTGTCCAATCGACTCCAAACTACACATATAAGACAAGAGTCGCGACCGGAAGACATCTACCTAGAAATCATGACTTAAAAGGAAAGCGCCCCCTGGTGGCATCAGGAAATGTCTTGTTTTGGTCATCTTACTCTTTGATGTATTTCCCTCCAGCCACTTTACTAAACCATGTCAAACTGTGTCAAATTGGTCTCAAGATATTGATAATGTAGGCATAACATTATTGTGACTTTTCATCATGCAGATTGTTAATGGCGTGGCATCAAAGTTCATCAGCTCACCATGACCAATGAAACCTATTTTAACAGAGTTACCCTGAACGCAGCATGAGACCGCTTTCGGTTTGTTACGTCTCACACTTGGATGTATTTCTCCTCATTCACTTTGCTAAACCATGTCAAACTGTGTCACATGGGTCTCAATATATTGATAATGTAGGCATAACATTGCTGTGAGTTTTCATCATGCGGATTATTCATAGCTTTGCAGCAGACTTCTTCAACTCGCCATGACAAACGAAGCTGCATTTAACACAGCTGCAAGTGAACGCCTCATGAGACTCTGAAAAAAGTTACGTCGTCACAAGCTGCGGAGCTGTGTATCACGAAGAACCGGAGAACGGTTGGCGAGTCTGGATGAGAGGACGGCGGCGGAGTCACTGTGGACGTTGTTCGCTCAGCAGGTTAGAGTGTGGGACGCACTCAAAGCTTTTTTCCCCTCTCCCGTTGTGTCTTTTCCTGTGTGAACTCTGCCGCTCTCAACAGCAGCACTGGCTATGAGCTAGCTCCTGCTAGCTCCAACGAAGCATCTCTCAACTGCTACGTAAGTTAAACGGACACTTCTGACTGACTGTGATGATAAGCAAAAGAGACACTGTGGATGTGTGATGTGTTGTACTGCATTTGTTTGATCTGTTTACTAATACTAGCTCTAATAAATACTGTATAAATTATATTTTGCTCCTGAATTGAACTGTGTTAAAGGGGTTCACATGGAAAATATATGTTCAATTATGTAAAGGGTGATTTTTGTTACTATTATACTAATGGAGATTTAGCACTTGCTACACATTGTAAGAGCAGCTGTTCAAAGGAGCACTACGTCTTTTAAGGCTCTTTATTCAGAGTCACGGTGTTGATGTCCTGTCACGTGTTACAGTGAAAAATAACCGTGTCTCCCACCTTCAGTATTTAAATCGTTAATCTCAGACAGACTTCACTGAATTCTTTTGTTAAATATGAGTAAGTCATAGCCTTGTACCTTTACTAGAACAGACAGTGTCATAAAGAGTTGTGGGCTTATATGCACTACCTATTTCCTAATCTGAAATGATTATGCTCTGATTAACTTTGAACTAATATTTTATTTTTACCATTTAAAAGTCTGTTAATTACTTAACCTGGCCCATGTATGACTTTACATATCTGTGTATTGGTTTCATGTTCCTCTAGAAGGTCCAACTTGACACACAACTTGAATCCAACCAGACTGAACACTGACTCCAGGTACAGACCTGATTTCATTACTTAAAAACAATCAAAGTATTGCACATAATACATAATGTATTAAATTATAATGCAATACTTTTAATGTGAAATAGCTCCATTAAAAACATTCATTGTCATGGTAGTGCACGTTTTAATCCAAAAGCATATTCAAATACACAGTTGAATATCCACAGAAAATAAGATTACACACTTTGTTCATATGTAACTCTTCCTCTACAATAATGACGATCACTTTCATGTTTCCTATCATTTTATTAGGGACAGACGAGCCTGAAGGACACAGCTGTGATGACCATGTTCTGTCTCTTATGGCAAAGCAGAAATATAAAACACTGGGTTCTTATCTAAAGTGTATCAAATCAGATCTCCACCATGTTGCTGCTGAGGACATCAGGTGCTGCAGTTCTTCCTCTATGAAGAGAAAAAACGCACTGTTAAAGAATGTTTTGTGTTGTGTATAAAGCACAACAGATTTCAGATAGAACTGTTGTACTGTGGTCTTGGTTTATATCCTCATGGTGAAATGTACATATTTTAAGTCCCTTCTGATAAAAGTGCTGAAAGAAATACAACATTGTACAAATACATAAAATGTCTTTCTACCTCATCAGTACTATTCAAGGTGATAATCTCCCACAGACCTATTGATAACAGTCCAAATCAAGTCTTTCCACTTCTCTCAGTGTCAAAACATAATTCTATAATTAATTTGAGAACTGTTTACAACACTGATGTGTGGAGATTAAAATCATACCTAAACTGTCTAATTCACTGTAAAACTCCATGACATTCGCAGGCCATCTGTAGTTAAGGGAGCAACGCATGGAGTGATGTGTAGATTACTAGTTTGATGATGCATGAGGAGAGGCGGTGGTCGAGTGGCAGAAACTTGGACTATGGGCAGAGAAGGTCTCTGGTTCGTCTTTGGTTCGACTCCATGGAGAGACAACAAAAGTCGAACCTGGATTGATCTGTCCAAAAATCCAAGAGTCTCCCTACCCTCTCTAGTGCCCATGAGCAAGGCACCTCACTCCCCCAACATCTGCTCCCCCGAGCGCCGTACATGGTCGCTCACTGCTCTGTGTGTCCTGCACCAGATGGGTAAAAAGCAGCGATTAAATTTCCCTACCTGCATGAGTGTGCCTTTGCATGTCTGTGCATGTGTTTGGGATGAATAAATGGATTTTAATCTTAATCTTTTAATCTTAATCAGTTGTCTTCCAGTTGACCAGCATGAAGCTGCAGATCTCCACCATGTTGCTGCTGGGGACATCAGGAGCTGCATTAATGAGGAGCAGAAGCGTACTGTTATGAATGTTTTGTGTTGTTTATGAAGCACTACTTATTTCAGCTAGAACCGATGTACTAGGGTCTGGGTTTGTATCCTAATGGTTAAATGCACATACTTTAAATCGCTTTTGATAAAACGTGACAAAGAAATACAACATTGTACACATAGATAAAATGTCTTTCTACCTCATCTGTAATATTCAAGGTGATGATCTCCCACAGAGCTGTTGATAACAGTCCACATCAAGTCTCTCCACTTCCCTCAGTGTGAAAACATAATTATATAATTAATTGGAGAAGTGTTTACAACACTGATGTGTGGACATTATAATGTTATCACTACTGTCTAATTCACTCTACAACTCCATGACAGACTAAATAAACGATGTGAAAATAGTAATGGCGGATATACCATCCTGTATCAGAATATTGGTGAAACAGTTACTATCACATGAAACGTACACGTGTAGCGTATTGATAGTAACTCATTAAAAAAAATAATGTCACAACCAAAACAAGACTGTCGAGTTATCTTGCTTCAATCTGTTCATTAGACGTGATAAATAAACGGTAACTTTTATAACAATTACATATTACAAAAAACTTGAGGCATGTAAGCATATGATGATAGATAAAGCAATAGGTTATGTTGGATAGTTTCAAGGTTACTTACCTCTAGTTCAGCACCAGCGGCTGGCCAGAAGAAGTGGAGCGATCTTCCTTGCCGCACAGGGCAAACGCAGGCAATGTGGAGACGAGCGCTTGGTCATTGAACGTTCTCTCTTCCCCGACCGCAACAGACTTGAAATTGCCTGTGCTCGGGCCCGTTAGTGCTACAACGTAGCCCTAGTTAGGGCCCGAGCACCGAATGGTGAGAGGCCCTATTGAATCTGTAAGGATTTTTATTATTATTAGGGCCCGAGCACCGAATGGTGAGAGGCCCTATTGAATCTGTAAGGATTTTTATTATTAGGGCCCGAGCACCGAATGGTGAGAGGCCCTATTGAATCTGTAAGGATTTTTATTATTATTATTATTATTATTATTATTATTATTATTATTATTATTTCCCTTTGGGGGGCTTTTTCAGGGTCTAGACATGCTCAAAAAGTTATGAAACTTTGCAGGAAATTCAAGGTCTGCGGATATTTTAGTATTCTGGAGTAATTGGAATTGGGCGTGGCAAAATGGCTCTACAGCGCCCCCTGGAACCAGCCCCTAGGTTTCCACATAACGGATTTTCATCAAAATCTGGATATAGGTGTATCGTGACCAGTCATGAAAAAAAGTCTCATGGAGCATTATGAAAAACGCAACAGGAAGTCCGCCATTTTGCTTTTAGTGGCCATTTTGGCAATATCCCACATTTTTACTTTTACGTACTTGTCCCAGGGCTTTCATCAGATCAACTTCAAATTCAGATGAGTGTCATCACAACAAGATGGAGATAAAAAATGATTGAGGGATTTTTTTTTTATCACACCGTGTGACCGTGGCATGGCGTTAAAAATTGGTTACACGCCATCAAAACACGGGCATCTGTATCTCGGACATACATGTTCCAATCAAGTCCAAACTAGACATGTAAGACAATAGTCCCCGCCTGATGACATCTATGCATAAATGATGACTTAAAACCGCAGCGCCCCCTGGTGGCAACAGGAAATGTCTTGTTTTTTGCTTGTCTTACACTTGGATGAATTTCTCCTCATCCACTGACCTCAACCATGTCAAACTGTATCAAATGGGTCCCAAGACATTGACAATGAAGACATAAGATTACCGTGACTTTTCGTCAAACGCCATATGAATGGCGTGGCATTAAAGTTCATCAACTCGCCGTGAAACACGAAATTGCTGTAACTTCAGTGTTCATGATTCTATCTCTCTCAAACTACATGTGTGTAACAACAGCCCCCCCCTGAAGATATTCATATGGTTTTAAGAAATGGGCGTGGCAAAAAAACTGACCAGCGCCCCCTATAGGGCAACCCCGGCACTACGATGGCCGACATTTATACAAATCTATCGGGACATGTGTCGTTTCATAACAAACAAAAAAATATCTTGGATAGGTATGCTTGACCAAACAGGGAGGCCGCCATTTTGGATTAAGTGGCCATTTTTTTTCCATATTCCACATTTTTACTTGATGCACTTGTCCCAGGGCTTTCATCAGATTAACTTCAAATTAAGATCAGTGCCATCACAACAAGATGGAGATAAAAAGTGATTAAGAGATTGACCTTTCGTCACACCGTGTGACCGTGGCGTGGCGTCTTGAGTTTGATTAAACGCCATCAAAACACGAGGTTCTGTATCTCGGACATACATTGTCCAATCGAGTCCAAACTACACATGTAAGACAAGGGTGCCATCCTGATGACATCTACACAGAAATTATGACTTGAAATTACAGCGCCCCCTGGTGGCTACAGGAAGTGACATGTTTTATACTTTGATGAACTGCTCCTGGCTGATTTACAATATACAGCTCAAATCAGATCAGTCAAGTCATTAGATCATGGTCAGAATTGTGACGTTTCCTCAAACCGTGTAAACATTGATGTGCGGCGAAGGATTTTCCTTCGCCAAAGGACACGATGTTATCATAACTCCACTGTGCATTGTCCTATCACTACCAATCTTCTGTCACATGATAAGAGTACAAGCCTGAACAGCTCTATGTGTCAATATTTCCTCAGTGTCATAGCGCCACCTACTGATTCACCAGGAAACAGGAAGTACTTTGTTAATCCACTCTGCATTATCCAACCGGCTCCAAACTACTGACCTATGATCACAATACTGATCTGAACAGCTCCACATATAAATATTAGTTCAGGGTCATAGCGCCACCTACTGATCAGTGTGAAAATTAAGTTGTGTTAACATTGTCCAATTGACACAAAATTGCTCACGCTACATCAGAGCGCCTACATGAACAGATATATATCTCTGTGCGTAATAATAGTGATGGCCCCACCTACTGGCAAGCCTACTGCCGCAGAGCGCAAAACGCATGCAACGTGGAGAAGTGCATGCTCGATCGATGATGTGCGCTTGGTCATCGATCGCTCTCTCCACCGACCGCAACAGGCTTCAACGTGCGGGTGCTCGGGCCCGCAAGTGCTACAACGTAGCCCTAGTTATTATTATTAGGGCCCGAGCACCGAATGGTGAGAGGCCCTATTGAATCTGTAAGGATTTTTATTATTAGGGCCCGAGCACCGAACGGTGAGAGGCCCTATTGAATCTGTAAGGATTTTTATTATTATTATTATTATTATTTCCCTTTGGGGGGCTTTTTCAGGGTCTAGACATGCTCAAAAAGTTATGAAACTTTGCAGGAAATTCAAGGTCTGCGGATATTTTAGTATTCTGGAGTAATTGGAATTGGGCGTGGCAAAATGGCTCTACAGCGCCCCCTGGAACCAGCCCCTAGGTTTCCACATAACGGATTTTCATCAAAATCTGGATATAGGTGTATCGTGACCAGTCATGAAAAAAAGTCTCATGGAGCATTATGAAAAACGCAACAGGAAGTCCGCCATTTTGCTTTTAGTGGCCATTTTGGCAATATCCCACATTTTTACTTTTACGTACTTGTCCCAGGGCTTTCATCAGATCAACTTCAAATTCAGATGAGTGTCATCACAACAAGATGGAGATAAAAAATGATTGAGGGATTTTTTTTTTATCACACCGTGTGACCGTGGCATGGCGTTAAAAATTGGTTACACGCCATCAAAACACGGGCATCTGTATCTCGGACATACATGTTCCAATCAAGTCCAAACTAGACATGTAAGACAATAGTCCCCGCCTGATGACATCTATGCATAAATGATGACTTAAAACCGCAGCGCCCCCTGGTGGCAACAGGAAATGTCTTGTTTTTTGCTTGTCTTACACTTGGATGAATTTCTCCTCATCCACTGACCACAACCATTTCAATCTGTATCAAATGGGTCCCAAGACATTGACAATGAAGACATAAGATTACCGTGACTTTTCGTCAAACGCCATATGAATGGCGTGGCATTAAAGTTCATCAACTCGCCGTGAAACACGTAATTGCTGTAACTTCAGTGTTCATGATTCTATCTCTCTCAAACTACATGTGTGTAACAACAGCCCCCCCCTGAAGATATTCATATGGTTTTAAGAAATGGGCGTGGCAAAAAATCTGACCAGCGCCCCCTATAGGGCAACCCCGGCACTACGATGGCCGACATTTATACAAATCTATCGGGACATGTGTCGTTTCATAACAAACAAAAAAATATCTTGGATAGGTATGCTTGACCAAACAGGGAGGCCGCCATTTTGGATTAAATGGCCATTTTTTTTCCATATTCCACATTTTTACTTGATGCACTTGTCCCAGGGCTTTCATCAGATTAACTTCAAATTAAGATCAGTGCCATCACAACAAGATGGAGATAAAAAGTGATTAAGAGATTGACCTTTCGTCACACCGTGTGACTGTGGCGTGGCGTCTTGAGTTTGATTAAACGCCATCAAAACACAAGGTTCTGTATCTCGGACATACATTGTCCAATCGAGTCCAAACTAGACATGTAAGACAAGGGTGCCATCCTGATGACATCTACACAGAAATTATGACTTGAAATTACAGCGCCCCCTGGTGGCTACAGGAAGTGACATGTTTTATACTTTGATGAACTGCTCCTGGCTGATTTACAATATACAGCTCAAATCAGATCAGTCAAGTCATTAGATCATGGTCAGAATTGTGACGTTTCCTCAAACCGTGTAAACATTGATGTGCGGCGAAGGATTTTCCTTCGCCAAAGGACACAATGTTATCATAACTCCACTGTGCATTGTCCTATCATTACAAAACTTCTGTCACATGGTCAGAGTCCAAGCCTGAACAGCTCTATGTGTCAATATTTCCTCAGTGTCATAGCGCCACCTACTGATTCGCCAGGAAACAGGAAGTACTTTGTTAATCCACTCTGCATTATCCAACCGGCTCCAAACTACTGACCTATGATCACAATCCTGAATAGAACAGCTCCATATATGAATATTAGTTCAGGGTCATAGCGCCACCTACTGATCAGTGTGAAAATTAAGTTGTGTTAACATTGTCCAATTGACACAAAATTTCTCACGCTACATCAGAGCGCCTACTTGAACAGATCTATATGTCTGTGCGTAATAATAGTGATGGCGCCACCTACTGGCAAACCTACTGCCGCAGAGCGCAAAACGCATGCAACGTGGAGAAGTGCATGCTCGATCGATGATGTACGCTTGGTCATCGATCGCTCTCTCCACCGACCGCAACAGGCTTCAACGTGCGGGTGCTCGGGCCCGCAAGTGCTACAACGTAGCCCTAGTTATTATTATTATTATTATTTCCCTTTGGGGGGCTTTTTCAGGGTCTAGACATGCTCAAAAAGTTATGAAACTTTGCAGGAAATTCAAGGTCTGCGGATATTTTAGTATTCTGGAGTAATTGGAATTGGGCGTGGCAAAATGGCTCTACAGCGCCCCCTGGAACCAGCCCCTAGGTTTCCACATAACGGATTTTCATCAAAATCTGGATATAGGTGTATCGTGACCAGTCATGAAAAAAAGTCTCATGGAGCATTATGAAAAACGCAACAGGAAGTCCGCCATTTTGCTTTTAGTGGCCATTTTGGCAATATCCCACATTTTTACTTTTACGTACTTGTCCCAGGGCTTTCATCAGATCAACTTCAAATTCAGATGAGTGTCATCACAACAAGATGGAGATAAAAAATGATTGAGGGATTTTTTTTTTATCACACCGTGTGACCGTGGCATGGCGTTAAAAATTGGTTACTCGCCATCAAAACACGGGCATCTGTATCTCGGACATACATGTTCCAATCAAGTCCAAACTAGACATGTAAGACAATAGTCCCCGCCTGATGACATCTATGCATAAATGATGATTTAAAACCGCAGCGCCCCCTGGTGGCAACAGGAAATGTCTTGTTTTTTGCTTGTCTTACACTTGGATGAATTTCTCCTCATCCACTGACCTCAACCATGTCAAACTGTATCAAATGGGTCCCAAGACATTGACAATGAAGACATAAGATTACCGTGACTTTTCGTCAAACGCCATATGAAAGGCGTGGCATTAAAGTTCATCAACTCGCCGTGAAACACGAAATTGCTGTAACTTCAGTGTTCATGATTCTATCTCTCTCAAACTACATGTGTGTAACAACAGCCCCCCCCTGAAGATATTCATATGGTTTTAAGAAATGGGCGTGGCAAAAAAACTGACCAGCGCCCCCTATAGGGCAACCCCGGCACTACGATGGCCGACATTTATACAAATCTATCGGGACATGTGTCGTTTCATAACAAACAAAAAAATATCTTGGATAGGTATGCTTGACCAAACAGGGAGGCCGCCATTTTGGATTAAGTGGCCATTTTTTTTCCATATTCCACATTTTTACTTGATGCACTTGTCCCAGGGCTTTCATCAGATTAACTTCAAATTAAGATCAGTGCCATCACAACAAGATGGAGATAAAAAGTGATTAAGAGATTGACCTTTCGTCACACCGTGTGACCGTGGCGTGGCGTCTTGAGTTTGATTAAACGCCATCAAAACACGAGGTTCTGTATCTCGGACATACATTGTCCAATCGAGTCCAAACTAGACATGTAAGACAAGGGTGCCATCCTGATGACATCTACACAGAAATTATGACTTGAAATTACAGCGCCCCCTGGTGGCTACAGGAAGTGACATGTTTTATACTTTGATGAACTGCTCCTGGCTGATTTACAATATACAGCTCAAATCAGATCAGTCAAGTCATTAGATCATGGTCAGAATTGTGACGTTTCCTCAAACCGTGTAAACATTGATGTGCGGCGAAGGATTTTCCTTCGCCAAAGGACACGATGTTATCATAACTCCACTGTGCATTGTCCTATCACTACCAAACTTCTGTCACATGATAAGAGTACAAGCCTGAACAGCTCTATGTGTCAATATTTCCTCAGTGTCATAGCGCCACCTACTGATTCACCAGGAAACAGGAAGTACTTTGTTAATCCACTCTGCATTATCCAACCGGCTCCAAACTACTGACCTATGATCACAATACTGATCTGAACAGCTCCACATATAAATATTAGTTCAGGGTCATAGCGCCACCTACTGATCAGTGTGAAAATTAAGTTGTGTTAACATTGTCCAATTGACACAAAATTGCTCACGCTACATCAGAGCACCTACATGAACAGATATATATGTCTGTGCGTAATAATAGTGATGGCGCCACCTACTGGCAAGCCTACTGCCGCAGAGCGCAAAACGCATGCAACGTGGAGAAGTGCATGCTCGATCGATGATGTGCGCTTGGTCATCGATCGCTCTCTCCACCGACCGCAACAGGCTTCAACGTGCGGGTGCTCGTTATTAGGGCCCGAGCACCGAATGGTGAGAGGCCCTATTGAATCTGTAAGGATTTTTATTATTATTATTATTATTAGGGCCCGAGCACCGAATGGTGAGAGGCCCTATTGAATCTGTAAGGATTTTTATTAGGGCCCGAGCACCGAATGGTGAGAGGCCCTATTGAATCTGTAAGGATTTTTATTATTATTATTATTATTATTATTATTATTATTATTATTTCCCTTTGGGGGGCTTTTTCAGGGTCTAGACATGCTCAAAAAGTTATGAAACTTTGCAGGAAATTCAAGGTCTGCGGATATTTTAGTATTCTGGAGTAATTGGAATTGGGCGTGGCAAAATGGCTCTACAGCGCCCCCTGGAACCAGCCCCTAGGTTTCCACATAACGGATTTTCATCAAAATCTGGATATAGGTGTATCGTGACCAGTCATGAAAAAAAGTCTCATGGAGCATTATGAAAAACGCAACAGGAAGTCCGCCATTTTGCTTTTAGTGGCCATTTTGGCAATATCCCACATTTTTACTTTTACGTACTTGTCCCAGGGCTTTCATCAGATCAACTTCAAATTCAGATGAGTGTCATCACAACAAGATGGAGATAAAAAATGATTGAGGGATTTTTTTTTTATCACACCTTGTGACCGTGGCATGGCGTTAAAAATTGGTTACACGCCATCAAAACACGGGCATCTGTATCTCGGACATACATGTTCCAATCAAGTCCAAACTAGACATGTAAGACAATAGTCCCCGCCTGATGACATCTATGCATAAATGATGACTTAAAACCGCAGCGCCCCCTGGTGGCAACAGGAAATGTCTTGTTTTTTGCTTGTCTTACACTTGGATGAATTTCTCCTCATCCACTGACCTCAACCATGTCAAACTGTATCAAATGGGTCCCAAGACATTGACAATGAAGACATAAGATTACCGTGACTTTTCGTCAAACGCCATATGAATGGCGTGGCATTAAGGTTCATCAACTCGCAGTGAAACACGAAATTGCTGTAACTTCAGTGTTCATGATTCTATCTCTCTCAAACTACATGTGTGTAACAACAGCCCCCCCCTGAAGATATTCATATGGTTTAAAGAAATGGGCGTGGCAAAAAAACTGACCAGCGCCCCCTATAGGGCAACCCCGGCACTACGATGGCCGACATTTATACAAATCTATCGGGACATGTGTCGTTTCATAACAAACAAAATAATATCTTGGATAGGTATGCTTGACCAAACAGGGAGGCCGCCATTTTGGATTAAGTGGCCATTTTTTTTCCATATTCCACATTTTTACTTGATGCACTTGTCCCGGGGCTTTCATCAGATTAACTTCAAATTAAGATCAGTGCCATCACAACAAGATGGAGATAAAAAGTGATTAAGAGATTGACCTTTCGTCACACCGTGTGACCGTGGCGTGGCGTCTTGAGTTTGATTAAACGCCATCAAAACACGAGGTTCTGTATCTCGGACATACATTGTCCAATCGAGTCCAAACTAGACATGTAAGACAAGGGTGCCATCCTGATGACATCTACACAGAAATTATGACTTGAAATTACAGCGCCCCCTGGTGGCTACAGGAAGTGACATGTTTTATACTTTGATGAACTGCTCCTGGCTGATTTACAATATACAGCTCAAATCAGATCAGTCAAGTCATTAGATCATGGTCAGAATTGTGACATTTCCTCAAACCGTGTAAACATTGATGTTTGGCGAAGGATCATCCTTCGCCAAAGGACACGATGTTTTCATAATTACACTGTGCATTGTCCTATCACTACCAAACTTCTGTCACATGATAAGAGTACAAGCCTGAACAGCTCTATGTGTCAATATTTCCTCAGTGTCATAGCGCCACCTACTGATTCACCAGGAAACAGGAAGTACTTTGTTAATCCACTCTGCATTATCCAACCGGCTCCAAACTACTGACCTATGATCACAATACTGATCTGAACAGCTCCACATATAAATATTAGTTCAGGGTCATAGCGCCACCTACTGATCAGTGTGAAAATTAAGTTGCGGAAACATTGTCCAATTGACACAAAATTGCTCACGCTACATCAGAGCGCCTACATGAACAGATATATATGTCTGTGCGTAATAATAGTGATGGCGCCACCTACTGGCAAACCTACTGCCGCAGAGCGCAAAACGCATGCAACGTGGAGAAGTGCATGCTCGATCGATGATGTGCGCTTGGTCATCGATCGCTCTCTCCACCGACCGCAACAGGCTTCAACGTGCGGGTGCTCGGGCCCGCAAGTGCTACAACGTAGCCCTAGTTAGGGCCCGAGCACCGAATGGTGAGAGGCCCTATTGAATCTGTAAGGATTTTTATTATTATTATTATTATTAGGGCCCGAGCACCGAATGGTGAGAGGCCCTATTGAATCTGTAAGGATTTTTATTATTATTATTATTATTAGGGCCCGAGCACCGAATGGTGAGAGGCCCTATTGAATCTGTAAGGATTTTTATTATTATTATTATTATTTCCCTTTGGGGGGCTTTTTCAGGGTCTAGACATGCTCAAAAAGTTATGAAACTTTGCAGGAAATTCAAGGTCTGCGGATATTTTAGTATTCTGGAGTAATTGGAATTGGGCGTGGCAAAATGGCTCTACAGCGCCCCCTGGAACCAGCCCCTAGGTTTCCACATAACGGATTTTCATCAAAATCTGGATATAGGTGTATCGTGACCAGTCATGAAAAAAAGTCTCATGGAGCATTATGAAAAACGCAACAGGAAGTCCGCCATTTTGCTTTTAGTGGCCATTTTGGCAATATCCCACATTTTTACTTTTACGTACTTGTCCCAGGGCTTTCATCAGATCAACTTCAAATTCAGATGAGTGTCATCACAACAAGATGGAGATAAAAAATGATTGAGGGATTTTTTTTTTATCACACCGTGTGACCGTGGCATGGCGTTAAAAATTGGTTACACGCCATCAAAACACGGGCATCTGTATCTCGGACATACATGTTCCAATCAAGTCCAAACTAGACATGTACGACAATAGTCCCCGCCTGATGACATCTATGCATAAATGATGACTTAAAACCGCAGCGCCCCCTGGTGGCAACAGGAAATGTCTTGTTTTTTGCTTGTCTTACACTTGGATGAATTTCTCCTCATCCACTGACCTCAACCATGTCAAACTGTATCAAATGGGTCCCAAGACATTGACAATGAAGACATAAGATTACCGTGACTTTTCGTCAAACGCCATATGAATGGCGTGGCATTAAAGTTCATCAACTCGCCGTGAAACACGAAATTGCTGTAACTTCAGTGTTCATGATTCTATCTCTCTCAAACTACATGTGTGTAACAACAGCCCCCCCCTGAAGATATTCATATGGTTTTAAGAAATGGGCGTGGCAAAAAAACTGACCAGCGCCCCCTATAGGGCAACCCCGGCACTACGATGGCCGACATTTATACAAATCTATCGGGACATGTGTCGTTTCATAACAAACAAAAAAATATCTTGGATAGGTATATTTGACCAAACAGGGAGGCCGCCATTTTGGATTAAGTGGCCATTTTTTTTCCATATTCCACATTTTTACTTGATGCACTTGTCCCAGGGCTTTCATCAGATTAACTTCAAATTAAGATCAGTGCCATCACAACAAGATGGAGATAAAAAGTGATTAAGAGATTGACCTTTCGTCACACCGTGTGACCGTGGCGTGGCGTCTTGAGTTTGATTAAACGCCATCAAAACACGAGGTTCTGTATCTCGGACATACATTGTCCAATCGAGTCCAAACTAGACATGTAAGACAAGGGTGCCATCCTGATGACATCTACACAGAAATTATGACTTGAAATTACAGCGCCCCCTGGTGGCTACAGGAAGTGACATGTTTTATACTTTGATGAACTGCTCCTGGCTGATTTACAATATACAGCTCAAATCACATCAGTCAAGTCATTAGATCATGGTCAGAATTGTGACGTTTCCTCAAACCGTGTAAACATTGATGTGCGGCGAAGGATTTTCCTTCGCCAAAGGACACGATGTTATCATAACTCCACTGTGCATTGTCCTATCACTACAAAACTTCTGTCACATGGTCAGAGTCCAAGCCTGAACAGCTCTATGTGTCAATATTTCCTCAGTGTCATAGCGCCACCTACTGATTCGCCAGGAAACAGGAAGTACTTTGTTAATCCACTCTGCATTATCCAACCGGCTCCAAACTACTGACCTATGATCACAATCCTGAATAGAACAGCTCCATATATGAATATTAGTTCAGGATCATAGCGCCACCTATTGATCAGTGTGAAAATTAAGTTGCGGAAACATTGTCCAATTGACACAAAATTTCTCACGCTACATCAGAGCGCCTACATGAACAGATATATATGTCTGTGCGTAATAATAGTGATGGCGCCACCTACTGGCAAACCTACTGCCGCAGAGCGCAAAACGCATGCAACGTGGAGAAGTGCATGCTCGATCGATGATGTGCGCTTGCTCATCGATCGCTCTCTCCACCGACCGCAACAGGCTTCAACGTGCGGGTGCTCGGGCCCGCAAGTGCTACAACGTAGCCCTAGTTATTATTAGGGCCCGAGCACCGAAATCGGTGGGAGGCCCTATTGAAATTGAAATGATTATTATTATTATTATTATTATTTTTCTTAGCTTAAATGAATTGGCTTTTTGAGGGCTTTAATGTGCTCAAAAAGTTGTAGGAGTTTGCAGTAAATTCGAAGGCGGCGTAAAATTACGTATTCTGGAGTATTTTGAAAAGGGCGTGGCAAAATGGCTCAAGAGCGCCACCTACGGAAAAGCCCCTCATTTAGCATTCACCGATCCTCAAAAAAAACAAAGATTATTGTGTATCATGACTAGATGCACAAAAAAGTCCATCAGTGCATTATGAATAACGCAACAGGAAGCCCGCCAGTTTGACTTTAGTGGCCATTTTGGTCATATTCCATATTTTTTCTTTGATGTACTTGTCGTACAGCTTTCATCAGATCAACTTCAAATTTAGACGATCGTCATCACAACAAATTGGAGATCTAAAGTTATTGAAGGATTACGTTTTAGCAAAACCGTCTGACCGTGGTGTGGCGTTAAAGTTTGATGAAACGCCATCAAAACACAAGCTTCCATATTTCAGACATATTTTGTCCAATTGAGTCCAAACTAGACACATTCGACAAGAGTCGCCACCAGAAGACATGGGTGCAGAAATTGTGACTTACAATCACAGCGCCCCCTGGTGGTAACGCGAAATGTCTTATTTTGGTACGTGTTATGTTTTTATGTACTACTCAGACAGCTTTCATCAGATCAACTTAAAAATTAGATGAGACTCTACAAAACAAGATGAAGATCTAAAGTTATCAGAATTTAAACTTTTCATCATACCGTGTGACCGTGGTGAGGTCTCAAAGTTCGACTAAACGCCAATATAAGCGAGCTTCTGTAACTTAGACATATTTTGTCCAATCGACTCCAAACTACACATATAAGACAAGAGTCGCGACCGGAAGACATCTACCTAGAAATCATGACTTAAAAGGAAAGCGCCCCCTGGTGGCATCAGGAAATGTCTTGTTTTGGTCATCTTACTCTTTGATGTATTTCCCTCCAGCCACTTTACTAAACCATGTCAAACTGTGTCAAATTGGTCTCAAGATATTGATAATGTAGGCATAACATTATTGTGACTTTTCATCATGCAGATTGTTAATGGCGTGGCATCAAAGTTCATCAGCTCACCATGACCTATGAAACCCATTTTAACAGAGTTACCCTGAACGCAGCATGAGACCGCTTTCGGTTTGTTACGTCTCACACTTGGATGTATTTCTCCTCATTCACTTTGCTAAACCATGTCAAACTGTGTCACATGGGTCTCAATATATTGATAATGTAGGCATAACATTGCTGTGAGTTTTCATCATGCGGATTATTCATAGCTTTGCAGCAGACTTCTTCAACTCGCCATGACAAACGAAGCTGCATTTAACACAGCTGCAAGTGAACGCCTCATGAGTTACGTCGTCACAAGCTGCGGAGCTGTGTATCACGAAGAACCGGAGAACGGTTGGCGAGTCTGGATGAGAGGACGGCGGCGGAGTAACTGTGGACGTTGTTCGCTCAGCAGGTTAGAGTGTGGGACTCAAAGGTTTTTGTCCCCTCTCCCGTTGTGTCTTTTCCTGTGTGAACTCTGCCGCTCTCAACAGCAGCACTGGCTATGAGCTAGCTCCTGCTAGCTCCGACGAAGCATCTCTCAACTGCTACGTAAGTTAAACGGACACTTCTGACTGACTGTGATGATAAGCAAAAGAGACACTGTGGATGTGTGATGTGTTGTACTGCATTTGTTTGATCTGTTTACTAATACTAGCTCTAATAAATACTGTATAAATTATATTTTGCTCCTGAATTGAACTGTGTTAAAGGGGTTCACATGGAAAATATATGTTCAATTATGTAAAGGGTGATTTTTGTTACTATTATACTAATGGAGATTTAGCACTTGCTACACATTGTAAGAGCAGCTGTTCAAAGGAGCACTACGTCTTTTAAGGCTCTTTATTCAGAGTCACGGTGTTGATGTCCTGTCACGTGTTACAGTGAAAAATAACCGTGTCTCCCACCTTCAGTATTTAAATCGTTAATCTCAGACAGACTTCACTGAATTCTTTTGTTAAATATGAGTAAGTCATAGCCTTGTACCTTTACTACAACAGACAGTGTCATACAGAGTTGTGGGCTTATATGCACTACCTATTTCCTAATCTGAAATGATTATGCTCTGATTAACTTTGAACTAATATTTTATTTTTACCATTTAAAAGTCTGTTAATTACTTAACCTGGCCCATGTATGACTTTACATATCTGTGTATTGGTTTCATGTTCCTCTAGAAGGTCCAACTTGACACACAACTTGAATCCAACCAGACTGAACACTGACTCCAGGTACAGACCTGATTTCATTACTTAAAAACAATCAAAGTATTGCACATAATACATAATGTATTAAATTATAATGCAATACTTTTAATGTGAAATAGCTCCATTAAAAACATTCATTGTCATGGTAGTGCACGTTTTAATCCAAAAGCATATTCAAATACACAGTTGAATATCCACAGAAAATAAGATTACACACTTTGTTCATATGTAACTCTTCCTCTACAATAATGACGATCACTTTCATGTTTCCTATCATTTTATTAGGGACAGACGAGCCTGAAGGACACAGCTGTGATGACCATGTTCTGTCTCTTATGGCAAAGCAGAAATATAAAACACTGGGTTCTTATCTAAAGTGTATCAAATCAGATCTCCACCATGTTGCTGCTGAGGACATCAGGTGCTGCAGTTCTTCATCTATGAAGAGAAAAAACGCACTGTTAAAGAATGTTTTGTGTTGTGTATAAAGCACAACAGATTTCAGATAGAACTGTTGTACTGTGGTCTTGGTTTATATCCTCATGGTGAAATGTACATATTTTAAGTCCCTTCTGATAAAAGTGCTGAAAGAAATACAACATTGTACAAATACATAAAATGTCTTTCTACCTCATCAGTACTATTCAAGGTGATAATCTCCCACAGACCTATTGATAACAGTCCAAATCAAGTCTTTCCACTTCTCTCAGTGTGAAAACATAATTCTATAATTAATTTGAGAACTGTTTACAACACTGATGTGTGGAGATTAAAATCATACCTAAACTGTCTAATTCACTGTAAAACTCCATGACATTCGCAGGCCATCTGTAGTTAAGGGAGCAACGCATGGAGTGATGTGTAGATTACTAGTTTGATGATGCATGAGGAGAGGCGGTGGTCGAGTGGCAGAAACTTGGACTATGGGCAGAGAAGGTCTCTGGTTCGTCTTTGGTTCGACTCCATGGAGAGACAACAAAAGTCGAACCTGGATTGATCTGTCCAAAAATCCAAGAGTCTCCCTACCCTCTCTAGTGCCCATGAGCAAGGCACCTCACTCCCCCAACATCTGCTCCCCCGAGCGCCGTACATGGTCGCTCACTGCTCTGTGTGTCCTGCACCAGATGGGTAAAAAGCAGCGATTAAATTTCCCTACCTGCATGAGTGTGCCTTTGCATGTCTGTGCATGTGTTTGGGATGAATAAATGGATTTTAATCTTAATCTTTTAATCTTAATCAGTTGTCTTCCAGTTGACCAGCATGAAGCTGCAGATCTCCACCATGTTGCTGCTCGGGACATCAGGAGCTGCATTAATGAGGAGCAGAAGCGTACTGTTATGAATGTTTTGTGTTGTTTATGAAGCACTACTTATTTCAGCTAGAACCGATGTACTAGGGTCTGGGTTTGTATCCTAATGGTTAAATGCACATACTTTAAATCGCTTTTGATAAAACGTGACAAAGAAATACAACATTGTACACATAGATAAAATGTCTTTCTACCTCATCTGTAATATTCAAGGTGATGATCTCCCACAGAGCTGTTGATAACAGTCCACATCAAGTCTCTCCACTTCCCTCAGTGTGAAAACATAATTATATAATTAATTGGAGAAGTGTTTACAACACTGATGTGTGGACATTATAATGTTATCACTACTGTCTAGTTCACTCTACAACTCCATGACAGACTAAATAAACGATGTGAAAATAGTAATGGCGGATGTACCATCCTGTATCAGAATATTGGTGAAACAGTTACTATCACATGAAACGTACACGTGTAGCGTATTGATAGTAACTCATTAAAAAAAATAATGTCACAACCAAAACAAGACTGTGGAGTTATCTTGCTTCAATCTGTTCATTAGACGTGATAAATAAACGGTAACTTTTATAACAATTACATATTACAAAAAACTTGAGGCATGTAAGCATATGATGATAGATAAAGCAATAGGTTATGTTGGATAGTTTCAAGGTTACTTACCTCTAGTTCAGCACCAGCGGCTGGCCAGAAGAAGTGGAGCTATCTTCCTTGCCGCACAGGGCAAACGCAGGCAATGTGGAGACGAGCGCTTGGTCATCGAACGTTCTCTCTTCCCCGACCGCAACAGACTTGAAATTGCCTGTGCTCGGGCCCGTTAGTGCTACAACGTAGCCCTAGTTATTATTATTTCCCTTTGGGGGGCTTTTTCAGGGTCTAGACATGCTCAAAAAGTTATGAAACTTTGCAGGAAATTCAAGGTCTGCGGATATTTTAGTATTCTGGAGTAATTGGAATTGGGCGTGGCAAAATGGCTCTACAGCGCCCCCTGGAACCAGCCCCTAGGTTTCCACATAACGGATTTTCATCAAAATCTGGATATAGGTGTATCGTGACCAGTCATGAAAAAAAGTCTCATGGAGCATTATGAAAAACGCAACAGGAAGTCCGCCATTTTGCTTTTAGTGGCCATTTTGGCAATATCCCACATTTTTACTTTTACGTACTTGTCCCAGGGCTTTCATCAGATCAACTTCAAATTCAGATGAGTGTCATCACAACAAGATGGAGATAAAAAATGATTGAGGGATTTTTTTTTTATCACACCGTGTGACCGTGGCATGGCGTTAAAAATTGGTTACACGCCATCAAAACACGGGCATCTGTATCTCGGACATACATGTTCCAATCAAGTCCAAACTAGACATGTAAGACAATAGTCCCCGCCTGATGACATCTATGCATAAATGATGACTTAAAACCGCAGCGCCCCCTGGTGGCAACAGGAAATGTCTTGTTTTTTGCTTGTCTTACACTTGGATGAATTTCTCCTCATCCACTGACCTCAACCATGTCAAACTGTATCAAATGGGTCCCAAGACATTGACAATGAAGACATAAGATTACCGTGACTTTTCGTCAAACGCCATATGAATGGCGTGGCATTAAAGTTCATCAACTCGCCGTGAAACACGAAATTGCTGTAACTTCAGTGTTCATGATTCTATCTCTCTCAAACTACATGTGTGTAACAACAGCCCCCCCCTGAAGATATTCATATGGTTTTGAGAAATGGGAGTGGCAAAAAAACTGACCAGCGCCCCCTATAGGGCAACCCCGGCACTACGATGGCCGACATTTATACAAATCTATCGGGACATGTGTCGTTTCATAACAAACAAAAAAATATCTTGGATAGGTATGCTTGACCAAACAGGGAGGCCGCCATTTTGGATTAAGTGGCCATTTTTTTTCCATATTCCACATTTTTACTTGATGCACTTGTCCCAGGGCTTTCATCAGATTAACTTCAAATTAAGATCAGTGCCATCACAACAAGATGGAGATAAAAAGTGATTAAGAGATTGACCTTTCGTCACACCGTGTGACCGTGGCGTGGCGTCTTGAGTTTGATTAAACGCCATCAAAACACGAGGTTCTGTATCTCGGACATACATTGTCCAATCGAGTCCAAACTAGACATGTAAGACAAGGGTGCCATCCTGATGACATCTACACAGACATTATGACTTGAAATTACAGCGCCCCCTGGTGGCTACAGGAAGTGACATGTTTTATACTGTGATGAACTGCTCCTGGCTGATTTACAATATACAGCTCAAATCAGATCAGTCAAGTCATTAGATCATGGTCAGAATTGTGACGTTTCCTCAAACCGTGTAAACATTGATGTGCGGCGAAGGATTTTCCTTCGCCAAAGGCCACGATGTTATCATAACTCCACTGTGCATTGTCCTATCACTACAAAACTTCTGTCACATGGTCAGAGTCCAAGCCTGAACAGCTCTATGTGTCAATATTTCCTCAGTGTCATAGCGCCACCTACTGATTCGCCAGGAAACAGGAAGTACTTTGTTAATCCACTCTGCATTATCCAACCGGCTCCAAACTACTGACCTATGATCACAATACTGATCTGAACAGCTCCACATATAAATATTAGTTCAGGGTCATAGCGCCACCTACTGATCAGTGTGAAAATTAAGTTGTGTTAACATTGTCCAATTGACACAAAATTGCTCACGCTACATCAGAGCGCCTACATGAACAGATATATATGTCTGTGCGTAATAATAGTGATGGCGCCACCTACTGGCAAACCTACTGCCGCAGAGCGCAAAACGCATGCAACGTGGAGAAGTGCATGCTCGATCGATGATGTGCGCTTGGTCATCGATCGCTCTCTCCACCGACCGCAACAGGCTTCAACGTGCGGGTGCTCGGGCCCGCAAGTGCTACAACGTAGCCCTAGTTATTATTATTATTTCCCTTTGGGGGGCTTTTTCAGGGTCTAGACATGCTCAAAAAGTTATGAAACTTTGCAGGAAATTCAAGGTCTGCGGATATTTTAGTATTCTGGAGTAATTGGAATTGGGCGTGGCAAAATGGCTCTACAGCGCCCCCTGGAACCAGCCCCTAGGTTTCCACATAACGGATTTTCATCAAAATCTGGATATAGGTGTATCGTGACCAGTCATGAAAAAAAGTCTCATGGAGCATTATGAAAAACGCAACAGGAAGTCCGCCATTTTGCTTTTAGTGGCCATTTTGGCAATATCCCACATTTTTACTTTTACGTACTTGTCCCAGGGCTTTCATCAGATCAACTTCAAATTCAGATGAGTGTCATCACAACAAGATGGAGATAAAAAATGATTAAGGATTTTTTTTTTATCACACCGTGTGACCGTGGCATGGCGTTAAAAATTGGTTACACGCCATCAAAACACGGGCATCTGTATCTCGGACATACATGTTCCAATCAAGTCCAAACTAGACATGTAAGACAATAGTCCCCGCCTGATGACATCTATGCATAAATGATGACTTAAAACCGCAGCGCCCCCTGGTGGCAACAGGAAATGTGTTGTTTTTTGCTTGTCTTACACTTGGATGAATTTCTCCTCATCCACTGACCTCAACCATGTCAAACTGTATCAAATGGGTCCCAAGACATTGACAATGAAGACATAAGATTACCGTGACTTTTCGTCAAACGCCATATGAATGGCGTGGCATTAAAGTTCATCAACTCGCCGTGAAACACGAAATTGCTGTAACTTCAGTGTTCATGATTCTATCTCTCTCAAACTACATGTGTGTAACAACAGCCCCCCCCTGAAGATATTCATATGGTTTTAAGAAATGGGCGTGGCAAAAAAACTGACCAGCGCCCCCTATAGGGCAACCCCGGCACTACGATGGCCGACATTTATACAAATCTATCGGGACATGTGTCGTTTCATAACAAACAAAAAAATATCTTGGATAGGTATGCTTGACCAAACAGGGAGGCCGCCGTTTTGGATTAAGTGGCCATTTTTTTTCCATATTCCACATTTTTACTTGATGCACTTGTCCCAGGGCTTTCATCAGATTAACTTCAAATTAAGATCAGTGCCATCACAACAAGATGGAGATAAAAAGTGATTAAGAGATTGACCTTTCGTCACACCGTGTGACCGTGGCGTGGCGTCTTGAGTTTGATTAAACGCCATCAAAACACGAGGTTCTGTATCTCGGACATACATTGTCCAATCGAGTCCAAACTAGACATGTAAGACAAGGGTGCCATCCTGATGACATCTACACAGAAATTATGACTTGAAATTACAGCGCCCCCTGGTGGCTACAGGAAGTGACATGTTTTATACTGTGATGAACTGCTCCTGGCTGATTTACAATATACAGCTCAAATCAGATCAGTCAAGTCATTAGATCATGGTCAGAATTGTGACGTTTCCTCAAACCGTGTAAACATTGATGTGCGTCGAAGGATTTTCCTTCGCCAAAGGCCACGATGTTATCATAACTCCACTGTGCATTGTCCTATCACTACAAAACTTCTGTCACATGGTCAGAGTCCAAGCCTGAACAGCTCTATGTGTCAATATTTCCTCAGTGTCATAGCGCCACTTACTGATTCGCCAGGAAACAGGAAGTACTTTGTTAATCCACTCTGCATTATCCAACCGGCTCCAAACTACTGACCTATGATCACAATACTGATCTGAACAGCTCCATATATAAATATTAGTTCAGGGTCATAGCGCTACCTACTGATCAGTGTGAAAATTAAGTTGTGTTAACATTGTCCAATTGACACAAAATTGCTCACGCTACATCAGAGCGCCTACATGAACAGATATATATGTCTGTGCGTAATAATAGTGATGGCGCCACCTACTGGCAAACCTACTGCCGCAGAGCGCAAAACGCATGCAACGTGGAGAAGTGCATGCTCGATCGATGATGTGCGCTTGGTCATCGATCGCTCTCTCCACCGACCGCAACAGGCTTCAACGTGCGGGTGCTCGGGCCCGCAAGTGCTACAACGTAGCCCTAGTTATTATTATTTTTCTTAGCTTAAATGAATTGGCTTTTTGAGGGCTTTAATGTGCTCAAAAAGTTGTAGGAGTTTGCAGTAAATTCGAAGGCGGCGTAAAATTACGTATTCTGGAGTATTTTGAAAAGGGCGTGGCAAAATGGCTCAAGAGCGCCACCTACGGAAAAGCCCCTCATTTAGCATTCACCGATCCTCAAAAAAAACAAAGATTATTGTGTATCATGACTAGATGCACAAAAAAGTCCATCAGTGCATTATGAATAACGCAACAGGAAGCCCGCCAGTTTGACTTTAGTGGCCATTTTGGTCATATTCCATATTTTTTCTTTGATGTACTTGTCTTACAGCTTTCATCAGATCAACTTCAAATTTAGACGATCGTCATCACAACAAATTGGAGATCTAAAGTTATTGAAGGATTACGTTTTAGCAAAACCGTCTGACCGTGGTGTGGCGTTAAAGTTTGATGAAACGCCATCAAAACACAAGCTTCCATATTTCAGACATATTTTGTCCAATTGAGTCCAAACTAGACACATTCGACAAGAGTCGCCACCAGAAGACATGGGTGCAGAAATTGTGACTTACAATCACAGCGCCCCCTGGTGGTAACACGAAATGTCTTGTTTTGGTACGTGTTATGTTTTTATGTACTACTCAGACAGCTTTCATCAGATCAACTTAAAAATTAGATGAGACTCTACAAAACAAGATGAAGATCTAAAGTTATCAGAATTTAAACTTTTCATCATACCGTGTGACCGTGGTGAGGTCTCAAAGTTCGACTAAACGCCAATATAAGCGAGCTTCTGTAACTTAGACATATTTTGTCCAATCGACTCCAAACTACACATATAAGACAAGAGTCGCGACCGGAAGACATCTACCTAGAAATCATGACTTAAAAGGAAAGCGCCCCCTGGTGGCATCAGGAAATGTCTTGTTTTGGTCATCTTACTCTTTGATGTATTTCCCTCCAGCCACTTTACTAAACCATGTCAAACTGTGTCAAATTGGTCTCAAGATATTGATAATGTAGGCATAACATTATTGTGACTTTTCATCATGCAGATTGTTCATGGCGTGGCATCAAAGTTCATCAGCTCACCATGACTAATGAAACCCATTTTAACAGAGTTACCATGAACGCAGCATGAGACCGCTTTCGGTTTGTTACGTCTCACACTTGGATGTATTTCTCCTCATTCACTTTGCTAAACCATGTCAAACTGTGTCACATGGGTCTCAATATATTGATAATGTAGGCATAACATTGCTGTGAGTTTTCATCATGCGGATTATTCATAGCTTTGCAGCAGACTTCTTCAACTCGCCATGACAAACGAAGCTGCATTTAACACAGCTGCAAGTGAACGCCTCATGAGACTCTGAAAAAAGTTACGTCGTCACAAGCTGCGGAGCTGTGTATCACGAAGAACCGGAGAACGGTTGGCGAGTCTGGATGAGAGGACGGCGGCGGAGTCACTGTGGACGTTGTTCGCTCAGCAGGTTAGAGTGTGGGACGCACTCAAAGCTTTTTTCCCCTCTCCCGTTGTGTCTTTTCCTGTGTGAACTCTGCCGCTCTCAACAGCAGCACTGGCTATGAGCTAGCTCCTGCTAGCTCCAACGAAGCATCTCTCAACTGCTACGTAAGTTAAACGGACACTTCTGACTGACTGTGATGATAAGCAAAAGAGACACTGTGGATGTGTGATGTGTTGTACTGCATTTGTTTGATCTGTTTACTAATACTAGCTCAAATAAATACTGTATAAATTATATTTTGCTCCTGAATTGAACTGTGTTAAAGGGGTTCACATGGAAAATATATGTTCAATTATGTAAAGGGTGATTTTTGTTACTATTATACTAATGGAGATTTAGCACTTGCTACACATTGTAAGAGCAGCTGTTCAAAGGAGCACTACGTCTTTTAAGGCTCTTTATTCAGAGTCACGGTGTTGATGTCCTGTCACGTGTTACACTGAAAAATAACCGTGTCTCCCACCTTCAGTATTTAAATCGTTAATCTCAGACAGACTTCACTGAATTCTTTTGTTAAATATGAGTAAGTCATAGCCTTGTAACTTTACTAGAACAGACAGTGTCATACAGAGTTGTAGGCTTATATGCACTACCTATTTCCTAATCTGAAATGATTATGCTCTGATTAACTTTGAATTAATATTTTTTTTTTACCATTTAAAAGTCTGTTAATTACTTAACCTGGCCCATGTATGACTTTACATATCTGTGTATTGGTTTCATGTTCCTCTAGAAGGTCCAACTTGACACACAACTTGAATCCAACCAGACTGAACACTGACTCCAGGTACAGACCTGATTTCATTACTTAAAAACAATCAAAGTATTGCACATAATACATAATATATTAAATTATACTGCAATACTTTTAATGTGAAATAGCTCCATTGAAAACATTCATTGTCATGGTAGTGCACGTTTTAATCCAAAAGCATATTCAAATACACAGTTGAATATCCACAGAAAATAAGATTACACACTTTGTTCATATGTAACTCTTCCTCTACAATAATGACGATCACTTTCATGTTTCCTATCATTTTATTAGGGACAGACGAGCCTGAAGGACACAGCTGTGATGACCATGTTCTGTCTCTTATGGCAAAGCAGAAATATAAAACACTGGGTTCTTATCTAAAGTGTATCAAATCAGATCTCCACCATGTTGCTGCTGAGGACATCAGGTGCTGCAGTTCTTCATCTATGAAGAGAAAAAACGCACTGTTAAAGAATGTTTTGTGTTGTGTATAAAGCACAACAGATTTCAGATAGAACTGTTGTACTGTGGTCTTGGTTTATATCCTCATGGTGAAATGTACATATTTTAAGTCCCTTCTGATAAAAGTGCTGAAAGAAATACAACATTGTACAAATACATAAAATGTCTTTCTACCTCATCAGTACTATTCAAGGTGATAATCTCCCACAGACCTATTGATAACAGTCCAAATCAAGTCTTTCCACTTCTCTCAGTGTGAAAACATAATTCTATAATTAATTTGAGAACTGTTTACAACACTGATGTGTGGAGATTAAAATCATACCTAAACTGTCTAATTCACTGTAAAACTCCATGACATTCGCAGGCCATCTGTAGTTAAGGGAGCAACGCATGGAGTGATGTGTAGATTACTAGTTTGATGATGCATGAGGAGAGGCGGTGGTCGAGTGGCAGAAACTTGGACTATGGGCAGAGAAGGTCTCTGGTTCGTCTTTGGTTCGACTCCATGGAGAGACAACAAAAGTCGAACCTGGATTGATCTGTCCAAAAATCCAAGAGTCTCCCTACCCTCTCTAGTGCCCATGAGCAAGGCACCTCACTCCCCAAGCATCTGCTCCCCCGAGCGCCGTACATGGTCGCTCACTGCTCTGTGTGTCCTGCACCAGATGGGTAAAAAGCAGCGATTAAATTTCCCTACCTGCATGAGTGTGCCTTTGCATGTCTGTGCATGTGTTTGGGATGAATAAATGGATTTTAATCTTAATCTTTTAATCTTAATCAGTTGTCTTCCAGTTGACCAGCATGAAGCTGCAGATCTCCACCATGTTGCTGCTGGGGACATCAGGAGCTGCATTAATGAGGAGCAGAAGCGTACTGTTATGAATGTTTTGTGTTGTTTATGAAGCACTACTTATTTCAGCTAGAACCGATGTACTAGGGTCTGGGTTTGTATCCTAATGGTTAAATGCACATACTTTAAATCGCTTTTGATAAAACGTGACAAAGAAATACAACATTGTACACATAGATAAAATGTCTTTCTACCTCATCTGTAATATTCAAGGTGATGATCTCCCACAGAGCTGTTGATAACAGTCCACATCAAGTCTCTCCACTTCCCTCAGTGTGAAAACATAATTATATAATTAATTGGAGAAGTGTTTACAACACTGATGTGTGGACATTATAATGTTATCACTACTGTCTAATTCACTCTACAACTCCATGACAGACTAAATAAACGATGTGAAAATAGTAATGGCGGATATACCATCCTGTATCAGAATATTGGTGAAACAGTTACTATCACATGAAACGTACACGTGTAGCGTATTGATAGTAACTCATTAAAAAAAATAATGTCACAACCAAAACAAGACTGTCGAGTTATCTTGCTTCAATCTGTTCATTAGACGTGATAAATAAACGGTAACTTTTATAACAATTACATATTACAAAAAACTTGAGGCATGTAAGCATATGATGATAGATAAAGCAATAGGTTATGTTGGATAGTTTCAAGGTTACTTACCTCTAGTTCAGCACCAGCGGCTGGCCAGAAGAAGTGGAGCGATCTTCCTTGCCGCACAGGGCAAACGCAGGCAATGTGGAGACGAGCGCTTGGTCATCGAACGTTCTCTCTTCCCCGACCGCAACAGACTTGAAATTGCCTGTGCTCGGGCCCGTTAGTGCTACAACGTAGCCCTAGTTATTAGGGCCCGAGCACCGAAATCGGTGGGAGGCCCTATTGAAATTGAAATGATTATTAGGGCCCGAGCACCGAAATCGGTGGGAGGCCCTATTGAAATTGAAATGATTATTAGGGCCCGAGCACCGAAATCGGTGGGAGGCCCTATTGAAATTGAAATGATTATTATTATTATTATTATTATTTTTCTTAGCTTAAATGAATTGGCTTTTTGAGGGCTTTAATGTGCTCAAAAAGTTGTAGGAGTTTGCAGTAAATTCGAAGGCGGCGTAAAATTACGTATTCTGGAGTATTTTGAAAAGGGCGTGGCAAAATGGCTCAAGAGCGCCACCTACGGAAAAGCCCCTCATTTAGCATTCACCGATCCTCAAAAAAAACAAAGATTATTGTGTATCATGACTAGATGCACAAAAAAGTCCATCAGTGCATTATGAATAACGCAACAGGAAGCCCGCCAGTTTGACTTTAGTGGCCATTTTGGTCATATTCCATATTTTTTCTTTGATGTACTTGTCGTACAGCTTTCATCAGATCAACTTCAAATTTAGACGATCGTCATCACAACAAATTGGAGATCTAAAGTTATTGAAGGATTACGTTTTAGCAAAACCGTCTGACCGTGGTGTGGCGTTAAAGTTTGATGAAACGCCATCAAAACACAAGCTTCCATATTTCAGACATATTTTGTCCAATTGAGTCCAAACTAGACACATTCGACCAGAGTCGCCACCAGAAGACATGGGTGCAGAAATTGTGACTTACAATCACAGCGCCCCCTGGTGGTAACACGAAATGTCTTGTTTTGGTACGTGTTATGTTTTTATGTACTACTCAGACAGCTTTCATCAGATCAACTTAAAAATTAGATGAGACTCTACAAAACAAGATGAAGATCTAAAGTTATCAGAATTTAAACTTTTCATCATACCGTGTGACCGTGGTGAGGTCTCAAAGTTCGACTAAACGCCAATATAAGCGAGCTTCTGTTACTTAGACATATTTTGTCCAATCGACTCCAAACTACACATATAAGACAAGAGTCGCGACCGGAAGACATCTACCTAGAAATCATGACTTAAAAGGAAAGCGCCCCCTGGTGGCATCAGGAAATGTCTTGTTTTGGTCATCTTACTCTTTGATGTATTTCCCTCCAGCCACTTTACTAAACCATGTCAAACTGTGTCAAATTGGTCTCAAGATATTGATAATGTAGGCATAACATTATTGTGACTTTTCATCATGCAGATTGTTAATGGCGTGGCATCAAAGTTCATCAGCTCACCATGACCAATGAAACCCATTTTAACAGAGTTACCCTGAACGCAGCATGAGACCGCTTTCGGTTTGTTACGTCTCACACTTGGATGTATTTCTCCTCATTCACTTTGCTAAACCATGTCAAACTGTGTCACATGGGTCTCAATATATTGATAATGTAGGCATAACATTGCTGTGAGTTTTCATCATGCGGATTATTCATAGCTTTGCAGCAGACTTCTTCAACTCGCCATGACAAACGAATCTGCATTTAACACAGCTGCAAGTGAACGCCTCATGAGACTCTGAAAGAAGTTACGTCGTCACAAGCTGCGGAGCTGTGTATCACGAAGAACCGGAGAACGGTTGGCGAGTCTGGATGAGAGGACGGCGGCGGAGTCACTGTGGACGTTGTTAGCTCAGCAGGTTAGAGTGTGGGACGCACTCAAAGCTTTTTTCCCCCGTCCGTCGTGTCTTTTCCTGTGTGAACTCTGCCGCTCTCAACAGCAGCACTGGCTATGAGCTAGCTCCTGCTAGCTCCAACGAAGCATCTCTCAACTGCTAAGTAAGTTAAACGGACACTTCTGACTGACTGGGATGATAAGCAAAAGAGACACTGTGGATGTGTGATGTGTTGTACTGCATTTGTTTGATCTGCTTACTAATACTAGCTCTAATAAATACTGTATAAATTATATTTTGCTCCTGAATTGAACTGTGTTAAAGGGGTTCACATGGAAAATATATGTTCAATTATGTAAAGGGTGATTTTTGTTACTATTATACTAATGGAGATTTAGCACTTGCTACACATTGTAAGAGCAGCTGTTCAAAGGAGCACTACGTCTTTTAAGGCTCTTTATTCAGAGTCACGGTGTTGATGTCCTGTCACGTGTTACAGTGAAAAATAACCGTGTCTCCTACCTTCAGTATTTAAATCGTTAATCTCAGACAGACTTCACTGAATTCTTTTGTTAAATATGAGTAAGTCATAGCCTTGTAACTTTACTAGAACAGACAGTGTCATACAGAGTTGTGGGCTTATATGCACTACCTATTTCCTAATCTGAAATGATTATGCTCTGATTAACTTTGAACTAATATTTTATTTTTACCATTTAAAAGTCTGTTAATTACTTAACCTGGCCCATGTATGACTTTACATATCTGTGTATTGGTTTCATGTTCCTCTAGAAGGTCCAACTTGACACACAACTTGAATCCAACCAGACTGAACACTGACTCCAGGTACAGACCTGATTTCATTACTTAAAAACAATCAAAGTATTGCACATAATACATAATGTATTAAATTATAATGCAATACTTTTAATGTGAAATAGCTCCATTAAAAACATTCATTGTCATGGTAGTGCACGTTTTAATCCAAAAGCATATTCAAATACACAGTTGAATATCCACAGAAAATAAGATTACACACTTTGTTCATATGTAACTCTTCCTCTACAATAATGACGATCACTTTCATGTTTCCTATCATTTTATTAGGGACAGACGAGCCTGAAGGACACAGCTGTGATGACCATGTTCTGTCTCTTATGGCAAAGCAGAAATATAAAACACTGGGTTCTTATCTAAAGTGTATCAAATCAGATCTCCACCATGTTGCTGCTGAGGACATCAGGTGCTGCAGTTCTTCATCTATGAAGAGAAAAAACGCACTGTTAAAGAATGTTTTGTGTTGTGTATAAAGCACAACAGATTTCAGATAGAACTGTTGTACTGTGGTCTTGGTTTATATCCTCATGGTGAAATGTACATATTTTAAGTCCCTTCTGATAAAAGTGCTGAAAGAAATACAACATTGTACAAATACATAAAATGTCTTTCTACCTCATCAGTACTATTCAAGGTGATAATCTCCCACAGACCTATTGATAACAGTCCAAATCAAGTCTTTCCACTTCTCTCAGTGTGAAAACATAATTCTATAATTAATTTGAGAACTGTTTACAACACTGATGTGTGGAGATTAAAATCATACCTAAACTGTCTAATTCACTGTAAAACTCCATGACATTCGCAGGCCATCTGTAGTTAAGGGAGCAACGCATGGAGTGATGTGTAGATTACTAGTTTGATGATGCATGAGGAGAGGCGGTGGTCGAGTGGCAGAAACTTGGACTATGGGCAGAGAAGGTCTCTGGTTCGTCTTTGGTTCGACTCCATGGAGAGACAACAAAAGTCGAACCTGGATTGATCTGTCCAAAAATCCAAGAGTCTCCCTACCCTCTCTAGTGCCCATGAGCAAGGCACCTCACTCCCCCAACATCTGCTCCCCCGAGCGCCGTACATGGTCGCTCACTGCTCTGTGTGTCCTGCACCAGATGGGTAAAAAGCAGCGATGAAATTTCCCTACCTGCATGAGTGTGCCTTTGCAAGTCTGTGCATGTGTTTGGGATGAATAAATGGATTTTAATCTTAATCTTTTAATCTTAATCAGTTGTCTTCCAGTTGACCAGCATGAAGCTGCAGATCTCCACCATGTTGCTGCTGGGGACATCAGGAGCTGCATTAATGAGGAGCAGAAGCGTACTGTTATGAATGTTTTGTGTTGTTTATGAAGCACTACTTATTTCAGCTAGAACCGATGTACTAGGGTCTGGGTTTGTATCCTAATGGTTAAATGCACATACTTTAAATCGCTTTTGATAAAACGTGACAAAGAAATACAACATTGTACACATAGATAAAATGTCTTTCTACCTCATCTGTAATATTCAAGGTGATGATCTCCCACAGAGCTGTTGATAACAGTCCACATCAAGTCTCTCCACTTCCCTCAGTGTGAAAACATAATTATATAATTAATTGGGGAAGTGTTTACAACACTGATGTGTGGACATTATAATGTTATCACTACTGTCTAATTCACTCTACAACTCCATGACAGACTAAATAAACGATGTGAAAATAGTAATGGCGGATATACCATCCTGTATCAGAATATTGGTGAAACAGTTACTATCACATGAAACGTACACGTGTAGCGTATTGATAGTAACTCATTAAAAAAAATAATGTCACAACCAAAACAAGACTGTCGAGTTATCTTGCTTCAATCTGTTCATTAGACGTGATAAATAAACGGTAACTTTTATAACAATTACATATTACAAAAAAATTGAGGCATGTAAGCATATGATGATAGATAAAGCAATAGGTTATGTTGGATAGTTTCAAGGTTACTTACCTCTAGTTCAGCACCAGCGGCTGGCCAGAAGAAGTGGAGCGATCTTCCTTGCCGCACAGGGCAAACGCAGGCAATGTGGAGACGAGCGCTTGGTCATCGAACGTTCTCTCTTCCCCGACCGCAACAGACTTGAAATTGCCTGTGCTCGGGCCCGTTAGTGCTACAACGTAGCCCTAGTTATTAGGGCCCGAGCACCGAATGGTGAGAGGCCCTATTGAATCTGTAAGGATTTTTATTATTAGGGCCCGAGCACCGAAATCGGTGGGAGGCCCTATTGAAATTGAAATGATTATTATTATTATTAGGGCCCGAGCACCGAAATCGGTGGGAGGCCCTATTGAAATTGAAATGATTATTATTAGGGCCCGAGCACCGAAATCGGTGGGAGGCCCTATTGAAATTGAAATGATTATTATTATTATTATTATTATTATTTTTCTTAGCTTAAATGAATTGGCTTTTTGAGGGCTTTAATGTGCTCAAAAAGTTGTAGGAGTTTGCATCAAATTCGAAGGCGGCGTAAAATTACGTATTCTGGAGTATTTTGAAAAGGGCGTGGCAAAATGGCACAAGAGCGCCACCTAAGGAAAAGCCCCTCATTTAGCATTCACCGATCCTCAAAAAAAACATAGACTATTGTGTATCATGAGTAGTTGCACAAAAAAGTCCATCAGTGCATTATGAATAACGCAACAGGAAGCCCGCCAGTTTGACTTTAGTGGCCATTTTGGTCATATTCCATATTTTTTCTTTGATGTACTTGTCGTACAGCTTTCATCAGATCAACTTCAAATTTAAACGATCGTCATCACAACAAATTGGAGATCTAAAGTTATTGAAGTATTACGTTTTAGCAAAACCGTCTGACCGTGGTGTGGCGTTAAAGTTTGATGAAACGCCATCAAAACACAAGCTTCCATATTTCAGACATATTTTGTCCAATTGAGTCCAAACTAGACACATTCGACCAGAGTCGCCACCAGAAGACATGGGTGCAGAAATTGTGACTTACAATCACAGCGCCCCCTGGTGGTAACACGAAATGTCTTGTTTTGGTACGTGTTATGTTTTTATGTACTACTCAGACAGCTTTCATCAGATCAACTTAAAAATTAGATGAGACTCTACAAAACAAGATGAAGATCTAAAGTTATCAGAATTTAAACTTTTCATCATACCGTGTGACCGTGGTGAGGTCTCAAAGTTCGACTAAACGCCAATATAAGCGAGCTTCTGTAACTTAGACATATTTTGTCCAATCGACTCCAAACTACACATATAAGACAAGAGTCGCGACCGGAAGACATCTACCTAGAAATCATGACTTAAAAGGAACGCGCCCCCTGGTGGCATCAGGAAATGTCTTGTTTTGGTCATCTTACTCTTTGATGTGTTTCCCTCCAGCCACTTTACTAAACCATGTCAAACTGTGTCAAATTGGTCTCAAGATATTGATAATGTAGGCATAACATTATTGTGACTTTTCATCATGCAGATTGTTAATGGCGTGGCATCAAAGTTCATCAGCTCACCATGACCAATGAAACCCATTTTAACAGAGTTACCCTGAACGCAGCATGAGACCGCTTTCGGTTTGTTACGTCTCACACTTGGATGTATTTCTCCTCATTCACTTTGCTAAACCATGTCAAACTGTGTCACATGGGTCTCAATATATTGATAATGTAGGCATAACATTGCTGTGAGTTTTCATCATGCGGATTATTCATAGCTTTGCAGCAGACTTCTTCAACTCGCCATGACAAACGAATCTGCATTTAACACAGCTGCAAGTGAACGCCTCATGAGACTCTGAAAGAAGTTACGTCGTCACAAGCTGCGGAGCTGTGTATCACGAAGAACCGGAGAACGGTTGGCGAGTCTGGATGAGAGGACGGCGGCGGAGTCACTGTGGACGTTGTTAGCTCAGCAGGTTAGAGTGTGGGACGCACTCAAAGCTTTTTTCCCCCGTCCGTCGTGTCTTTTCCTGTGTGAACTCTGCCGCTCTCAACAGCAGCACTGGCTATGAGCTAGCTCCTGCTAGCGCCAACGAAGCATCTCTCAACTGCTACGTAAGTTAAACGGACACTTCTGACTGACTGTGATGATAAGCAAAAGAGACACTGTGGATGTGTGATGTGTTGTACTGCATTTGTTTGATCTGCTTACTAATACTAGCTCTAATAAATACTGTATAAATTATATTTTGCTCCTGAATTGAACTGTGTTAAAGGGGTTCACATGGAAAATATATGTTCAATTATGTAAAGGGTGATTTTTGTTACTATTATACTAATGGAGATTTAGCACTTGCTACACATTGTAAGAGCAGCTGTTCAAAGGAGCACTACGTCTTTTAAGGCTCTTTATTCAGAGTCACGGTGTTGATGTCCTGTCACGTGTTACAGTGAAAAATAACCGTGTCTCCTACCTTCAGTATTTAAATCGTTAATCTCAGACAGACTTCACTGAATTCTTTTGTTAAATATGAGTAAGTCATAGCCTTGTAACTTTACTAGAACAGACAGTGTCATACAGAGTTGTGGGCTTATATGCACTACCTATTTCCTAATCTGAAATGATTATGCTCTGATTAACTTTGAACTAATATTTTATTTTTACCATTTAAAAGTCTGTTAATTACTTAACCTGGCCCATGTATGACTTTACATATCTGTGTATTGGTTTCATGTTCCTCTAGAAGGTCCAACTTGACACACAACTTGAATCCAACCAGACTGAACACTGACTCCAGGTACAGACCTGATTTCATTACTTAAAAACAATCAAAGTATTGCACATAATACATAATGTATTAAATTATAATGCAATACTTTTAATGTGAAATAGCTCCATTAAAAACATTCATTGTCATGGTAGTGCACGTTTTAATCCAAAAGCATATTCAAATACACAGTTGAATATCCACAGAAAATAAGATTACACACTTTGTTCATATGTAACTCTTCCTCTACAATAATGACGATCACTTTCATGTTTCCTATCATTTTATTAGGGACAGACGAGCCTGAAGGACACAGCTGTGATGACCATGTTCTGTCTCTTATGGCAAAGCAGAAATATAAAACACTGGGTTCTTATCTAAAGTGTATCAAATCAGATCTCCACCATGTTGCTGCTGAGGACATCAGGTGCTGCAGTTCTTCATCTATGAAGAGAAAAAACGCACTGTTAAAGAATGTTTTGTGTTGTGTATAAAGCACAACAGATTTCAGATAGAACTGTTGTACTGTGGTCTTGGTTTATATCCTCATGGTGAAATGTACATATTTTAAGTCCCTTCTGATAAAAGTGCTGAAAGAAATACAACATTGTACAAATACATAAAATGTCTTTCTACCTCATCAGTACTATTCAAGGTGATAATCTCCCACAGACCTATTGATAACAGTCCAAATCAAGTCTTTCCACTTCTCTCAGTGTGAAAACATAATTCTATAATTAATTTGAGAACTGTTTACAACACTGATGTGTGGAGATTAAAATCATACCTAAACTGTCTAATTCACTGTAAAACTCCATGACATTCGCAGGCCATCTGTAGTTAAGGGAGCAACGCATGGAGTGATGTGTAGATTACTAGTTTGATGATGCATGAGGAGAGGCGGTGGTCGAGTGGCAGAAACTTGGACTATGGGCAGAGAAGGTCTCTGGTTCGTCTTTGGTTCGACTCCATGGAGAGACAACAAAAGTCGAACCTGGATTGATCTGTCCAAAAATCCAAGAGTCTCCCTACCCTCTCTAGTGCCCATGAGCAAGGCACCTCACTCCCCCAACATCTGCTCCCCCGAGCGCCGTACATGGTCGCTCACTGCTCTGTGTGTCCTGCACCAGATGGGTAAAAAGCAGCGATGAAATTTCCCTACCTGCATGAGTGTGCCTTTGCAAGTCTGTGCATGTGTTTGGGATGAATAAATGGATTTTAATCTTAATCTTTTAATCTTAATCAGTTGTCTTCCAGTTGACCAGCATGAAGCTGCAGATCTCCACCATGTTGCTGCTGGGGACATCAGGAGCTGCATTAATGAGGAGCAGAAGCGTACTGTTATGAATGTTTTGTGTTGTTTATGAAGCACTACTTATTTCAGCTAGAACCGATGTACTAGGGTCTGGGTTTGTATCCTAATGGTTAAATGCACATACTTTAAATCGCTTTTGATAAAACGTGACAAAGAAATACAACATTGTACACATAGATAAAATGTCTTTCTACCTCATCTGTAATATTCAAGGTGATGATCTCCCACAGAGCTGTTGATAACAGTCCACATCAAGTCTCTCCACTTCCCTCAGTGTGAAAACATAATTATATAATTAATTGGGGAAGTGTTTACAACACTGATGTGTGGACATTATAATGTTATCACTACTGTCTAATTCACTCTACAACTCCATGACAGACTAAATAAACGATGTGAAAATAGTAATGGCGGATATACCATCCTGTATCAGAATATTGGTGAAACAGTTACTATCACATGAAACGTACACGTGTAGCGTATTGATAGTAACTCATTAAAAAAAATAATGTCACAACCAAAACAAGACTGTCGAGTTATCTTGCTTCAATCTGTTCATTAGACGTGATAAATAAACGGTAACTTTTATAACAATTACATATTACAAAAAAATTGAGGCATGTAAGCATATGATGATAGATAAAGCAATAGGTTATGTTGGATAGTTTCAAGGTTACTTACCTCTAGTTCAGCACCAGCGGCTGGCCAGAAGAAGTGGAGCGATCTTCCTTGCCGCACAGGGCAAACGCAGGCAATGTGGAGACGAGCGCTTGGTCATCGAACGTTCTCTCTTCCCCGACCGCAACAGACTTGAAATTGCCTGTGCTCGGGCCCGTTAGTGCTACAACGTAGCCCTAGTTATTAGGGCCCGAGCACCGAATGGTGAGAGGCCCTATTGAATCTGTAAGGATTTTTATTATTAGGGCCCGAGCACCGAAATCGGTGGGAGGCCCTATTGAAATTGAAATGATTATTATTATTATTAGGGCCCGAGCACCGAAATCGGTGGGAGGCCCTATTGAAATTGAAATGATTATTATTAGGGCCCGAGCACCGAAATCGGTGGGAGGCCCTATTGAAATTGAAATGATTATTATTATTATTATTAGGGCCCGAGCACCGAAATCGGTGAGAGGACCTATTGAAATTGAAAAGATTATTATTATTATTATTTTTCTTCGCTCAGTGAATTGGCTTTTTGAGGGCTTTAACGTGCTCAAAAAGTTTCTAAAGTGTACAGTAAATTACAAATGTGCGCAAGTTTACGTTTTCTGAAGTATTTTGAAAAGGGCGTGGCAAAATGGCTCAAGAGCGCCACCTACGGAAAAGCCCCTCATTTAGCATTCACCGATCCTCAAAAAAAACAAAGATTATTGTGTATCATGACTAGATGCACAAAAAAGTCCATCAGTTCATTATGAATAACGCAACAGGAAGCCCGCCAGTTTGACTTTAGTGGCCATTTTGGTCATATTCCATATTTTTTCTTTGATGTACTTGTCGTACAGCTTTCATCAGATCAACTTCAAATTTAGACGATCGTCATCACAACAAATTGGAGATCTAAAGTTATTGAAGGATTACGTTTTAGCAAAACCGTCTGACCGTGGTGTGGCGTTAAAGTTTGATGAAACGCCATCAAAACACAAGCTTCCATATTTCAGACATATTTTGTCCAATTGAGTCCAAACTAGACACATTCGACAAGAGTCGCCACCAGAAGACATGGGTGCAGAAATTGTGACTTACAATCACAGCACCCCCTGGTGGTAACGCGAAATGTCTTATTTTGGTACGTGTTATGTTTTTATGTACTACTCAGACAGCTTTCATCAGATCAACTTAAAAATTAGATGAGACTCTACAAAACAAGATGAAGATCTAAAGTTATCAGAATTTAAACTTTTCATCATACCGTGTGACCGTGGTGAGGTCTCAAAGTTCGACTAAACGCCAATATAAGCGAGCTTCTGTAACTTAGACATATTTTGTCCAATCGACTCCAAACTACACATATAAGACAAGAGTCGCGACCGGAAGACATCTACCTAGAAATCATGACTTAAAAGGAAAGCGCCCCCTGGTGGCATCAGGAAATGTCTTGTTTTGGTCATCTTACTCTTTGATGTATTTCCCTCCAGCCACTTTACTAAACCATGTCAAACTGTGTCAAATTGGTCTCAAGATATTGATAATGTAGGCATAACATTATTGTGACTTTTCATCATGCAGATTGTTAATGGCGTGGCATCAAAGTTCATCAGCTCACCATGACCAATGAAACCCATTTTAACAGAGTTACCCTGAACGCAGCATGAGACCGCTTTCGGTTTGTTACGTCTCACACTTGGATGTATTTCTCCTCATTCACTTTGCTAAACCATGTCCAACTGTGTCACATGGGTCTCAATATATTGATAATGTAGGCATAACATTGCTGTGAGTTTTCATCATGCGGATTATTCATAGCTTTGCAGCAGACTTCTTCAACTCGCCATGACAAACGAAGCTGCATTTAACACAGCTGCAAGTGAACGCCTCATGAGACTCTGAACAAAGTTACGTCGTCACAAGCTGCGGAGCTGTGTATCACGAAGAACCGGAGAACGGTTGGCGAGTCTGGATGAGAGGACGGCGGCGGAGTCACTGTGGACGTTGTTCGCTCAGCAGGTTAGAGTGTGGGACGCACTCAAAGCTTTTTTCCCCCGTCCGTCGTGTCTTTTCCTGTGTGAACTCTGCCGCTCTCAACAGCAGCACTGGCTATGAGCTAGCTCCTGCTAGCTCCAACGAAGCATCTCTCAACTGCTACGTAAGTTAAACGGACACTTCTGACTGACTGTGATGATAAGCAAAAGAGACACTGTGGATGTGTGATGTGTTGTACTGCATTTGTTTGATCTGTTTACTAATACTAGCTCTAATAAATACTGTATAAATTATATTTTGCTCCTGAATTGAACTGTGTTAAAGGGGTTCACATGGAAAATATATGTTCAATTATGTAAAGGGTGATTTTTGTTAATATTATACTAATGGAGATTTAGCACTTGCTACACATTGTAAGAGCAGCTGTTCAAAGGAGCACTACGTCTTTTAAGGCTCTTTATTCAGAGTCACGGTGTTGATGTCCTGTCACGTGTTACAGTGAAAAATAACCGTGTCTCCCACCTTCAGTATTTAAATCGTTAATCTCAGACAGACTTCACTGAATTCTTTTGTTAAATATGAGTAAGTCATAGCCTTGTACCTTTACTAGAATAGACAGTGTCATACAGAGTTGTGGGCTTATATGCACTACCTATTTCCTAATCTGAAATGATTATGCTCTGATTAACTTTGAACTAATATTTTATTTTTACCATTTAAAAGTCTGTTAATTACTTAACCTGGCCCATGTATGACTTTACATATCTGTGTATTGGTTTCATGTTCCTCTAGAAGGTCCAACTTGACACACAACTTGAATCCAACCAGACTGAACACTGACTCCAGGTACAGACCTGATTTCATTACTTAAAAACAATCAAAGTATTGCACATAATACATAATGTATTAAATTATAATGCAATACTTTTAATGTGAAATAGCTCCATTAAAAACATTCATTGTCATGGTAGTGCACGTTTTAATCCAAAAGCATATTCAAATACACAGTTGAATATCCACAGAAAATAAGATTACACACTTTGTTCATATGTAACTCTTCCTCTACAATAATGACGATCACTTTCATGTTTCCTATCATTTTATTAGGGACAGACGAGCCTGAAGGACACAGCTGTGATGACCATGTTCTGTCTCTTATGGCAAAGCAGAAATATAAAACACTGGGTTCTTATCTAAAGTGTATCAAATCAGATCTCCACCATGTTGCTGCTGAGGACATCAGGTGCTGCAGTTCTTCATCTATGAAGAGAAAAAACGCACTGTTAAAGAATGTTTTGTGTTGTGTATAAAGCACAACAGATTTCAGATAGAACTGTTGTACTGTGGTCTTGGTTTATATCCTCATGGTGAAATGTACATATTTTAAGTCCCTTCTGATAAAAGTGCTGAAAGAAATACAACATTGTACAAATACTTAAAATGTCTTTCTACCTCATCAGTACTATTCAAGGTGATAATCTCCCACAGACCTATTGATAACAGTCCAAATCAAGTCTTTCCACTTCTCTCAGTGTGAAAACATAATTCTATAATTAATTTGAGAACTTCCTCAGTGTGAAAACATAATTATATAATTAATTGGAGAAGTGTTTACAACACTGATGTGTGGACATTATAATGTTATCACTACTGTCTAATTCACTCTACAACTCCATGACAGACTAAATAAACAATGTGAAAATAGTAATGGCGGATATACCATCCTGTATCAGAATATTGGTGAAACAGTTACTATCACATGAAACGTACACGTGTAGCGTATTGATAGTAACTCATTAAAAAAAATAATGTCACAACCAAAACAAGACTGTCGAGTTATCTTGCTTCAATCTGTTCATTAGACGTGATAAATAAATGGTAACTTTTATAACAATTACATATTACAAAAAACTTGAGGCATGTAAGCATATGATGATAGATAAAGCAATAGGTTATGTTGGATAGTTTCAAGGTTACTTACCTCTAGTTCAGCAGCAGCGGCTGGCCAGAAGAAGTGGAGCAATCTTCCTTGCCGCACAGGGCAAACGCAGGCAATGTGGAGACGAGCGCTTGGTCATCGAACGTTCTCTCTTCCCCGACCGCAACAGACTTGAAATTGCCTGTGCTCGGGCCCGTTAGTGCTACAACGTAGCCCTAGTTATTATTATTTTTCTTAGCTTAAATGAATTGGCTTTTTGAGGGCTTTAATGTGCTCAAAAAGTTGTAGGAGTTTGCATCAAATTCGAAGGCGGCGTAAAATTACGTATTCTGGAGTATTTTGAAAAGGGCGTGGCAAAATGGCACAAGAGCGCCACCTAAGGAAAAGCCCCTCATTTAGCATTCACCGATCCTCAAAAAAAACATAGACTATTGTGTATCATGAGTAGTTGCACAAAAAAGTCCATCAGTGCATTATGAATAACGCAACAGGAAGCCCGCCAGTTTGACTTTAGTGGCCATTTTGGTCATATTCCATATTTTTTCTTTGATGTACTTGTCGTACAGCTTTCATCAGATCAACTTCAAATTTAAACGATCGTCATCACAACAAATTGGAGATCTAAAGTTATTGAAGGATTACGTTTTAGCAAAACCGTCTGACCGTGGTGTGGCGTTAAAGTTTGATGAAACGCCATCAAAACACAAGCTTCCATATTTCAGACATATTTTGTCCAATTGAGTCCAAACTAGACACATACGACAAGAGTCGCCACCAGAAGACATCGGTGCAGAAATTGTGACTTACAATCACAGCGCCCCCTGGTGGCAACAGGAAATGTCTTGTTTTTAAGACGTGTTATGTTTTTATGTACTTCTCGGAGAGCTTTCATCAGATCAACTTAAAAATTAGATGAGACTCTACAAAACAAGATGAAGATCTAAAGTTATCAATATTTAAACTTTTCATCATACCGTGTGACCGTGGTGAGGTCTCAAAGTTCGACTAAACGCCAATATAAGCGAGCTTCTGTAACTTAGACATATTTTGTCCAATCGACTCCAAACTACACATATAAGACAAGAGTCGCGACCGGAAGACATCTACCTAGAAATCATGACTTAAAAGGAAAGCGCCCCCTGGTGGCATCAGGAAATGTCTTGTTTTTGTACATCGTGCACTTTGATTTATTTGTCGGAGAACTTTCATCACATCAATTTAAAATTTAGACGGGTGGCATCACAACAAGATGGAGATCTAAAGTTATCAAAGAAACAACTTTTCGACACACCGTCTGACTGTGGCAAGGCGTCAAATCAGCTCACCATGACACACGAAAACGCTTAAAGGGGACATATTCGCTTTAAAGGGGACATATTATTTCCATTTCAACACAGTTGATATGGTTCCTTGGGGTCTTAATGAAACGTCTGTAAAATATTTTGGTAAAAATACCCCAAGGATAATTTAAAACAGCACCTTTTTACTCTGTCTAAAACAGACCTCCTCAGATCAACCTGTTTTGAAGGCCCCGCCCCCCTCTCACCCCGCCCCCATCTTACCCCAGCCCCTTTAAACCCCTCTCATCCCTCCCCCTTCTCACCCCTCCCCCCTCTCATGGAGGTGTAGGACATGTGCTTGAATGTGTTGTCACTACAGAATGCATTCAACATCTATAGGGCAGATTGTGGGCCTCGTGAAAATTTACGTATTCTGGGGTATTTGGAAATGGGTGTGGCAAAATGGCTCAACAGCGCCACCAACGGTGCTTTCCCTCATTTACGGAGAAACACCTCATTTAGCATTCACTGATCCGCACGAAATTGAAGACAGTTGTGTATCATCACCAGATGCACAAAAAACGCGTTCGGAGCAATATGAAAAACGCAACAGGAAGCACGCCATTTTCGATTTCGTGGCCATTTTGGTCATATTCCATAATCTTTTACTTTGATATACTTCTCGTACAGCTTTCATCACATCAACTGAAAATTTAGACGAGTGTCATCACAACAAGATGGAGATCTAAAGTTATCAAAGAAACAACTTTTCGTCACACTGTCTGACTGTGGCGGGGCGTCACATCAGCTCGCCATGACACACGAAAACGCTTTAACTTCCGTGTTCATGGGTCCATCTCCCTCAAACTACATGTGTGTATCATCAGCCCCCCTCCCTTGAAGATATTCAGATGGTTTTAAAGAATGGGCGTGGCAAAATGGCTCAACAGCGCCACCAACGGAGCTTCCCCTCATTTATGGAGAAACACCTCATTTAGAATTCACTGATCCTCACGAAATTGAAGACATTTGTGTATCATCACCAGATGCACAAAAAACGCGCTCGGAGCAATTTGAAAAACGCAACAGCAACCCCGCCATTTTCGATTTGGACCATATTTCCATGTTTTTTATTTTCAAGTACTTCTTGGAGAGCTTTCATCAGATCAACTGAAAATTTAGACGAGTGTCATCACAACAAGATGGAGATCTAAAGTTATTGAAAGATCAATTTTTCGCCACACCGTGTGACCGTGGCGAGGCCACGCGACCTGATGACATCAACAAAGACAACATGACTTAAAATCATAGCGCCACCTGCTGGCTACAGGAAGTGAAGCGTTTATCTTGCAGCAGTGCGCAAATGCATGCAGCGCTGAGACGAGCGCTTGGTCATCGAACGTTCTCTCTTCCCCGACCGCAACAGACTTGAAATTGCCTATGCTCGGGCCCGTTAGTGCTACAACGTAGCCCTAGTTAGGGCCCGAGCACCGAAATCGGTGAGAGGACCTATTGAAATTGAAAAGATTATTATTATTATTATTTTTCTTCGCTCAGTGAATTGCCTTTTTGAGGGCTTTAACGTGCTCAAAAAGTTTCTAAAGTGTACAGTAAATTACAAATGTGCGCAAGTTTACGTTTTCTGAAGTATTTTGAAAAGGGCGTGGCAAAATGGCTCAAGAGCGCCACCTACGGAAAAGCCCCTCATTTAGCATTCACCGATCCTCAAAAAAAACATAGACTATTGTGTCTCATGACAAGATGCACAAAAAAGTCCATCAGTGCATTATGAATAACGCAGCAGGAAGCCCGCCAGTTTGACTTTAGTGGCCATTTCGGTCATATTCCATATTTTTTCTTTGATGTACTTGTCGTACAGCTTTCATCAGATCAACTTCAAATTTAGACGATCGTCATCACAACAAATTGGAGATCTAAAGTTATTGAAGGATTACGTTTTAGCAAAACCGTCTGACCGTGGTGTGGCGTTAAAGTTTGATGAAACGCCATCAAAACACAAGCTTCCATATTTCAGACATATTTTGTCCAATTGAGTCCAAACTAGACACATACGACAAGAATCGCGACCAGAAGACATCGGTGCAGAAATTGTGACTTACAATCACAGCGCCCCCTGGGGGCAACAGGAAATGTCTTGTTTTTAAGACGTGTTATGTTTTTATGTACTACTCGGAGAGCTTTCATCAGATCAACTTAAAAATTAGATGAGACTCTACAAAACAAGATGAAGATCTAAAGTTATCAATATTTAAACTTTTCATCACACCGTGTGACCGTGGTGAGGTCTCAAAGTTCGACTAAACGCCAATATAAGCAAGCTTCTGTAACTTAGACATATTTTGTCCAATCGACTCCAAACTACACATATAAGACAAGAGTTGCGACCGGAAGACATCTACCTAGAAATCATGACTTAAAAGGAAAGCGCCCCCTGGTGGCATCAGGAAATGTCTTGTTTTTGTACATCGTGCGCTTTGATTTATTTGTCGGAGAGCTTTCATCACATCAATTTAAAATTTAGACGGGTGGCATCACAACAAGATGGAGATCTAAAGTTATCAAAGAAACAACTTTTCGACACACCGTCTGACTGTGGCGGGGCGTCAAATCAGCTCACCATGACACACGAAACCGCTTAAAGGGGACATATTCGCTTTAAAGGGGACATATTATTTCCATTTCAACACAGTTGATATGGTTCCTTGGGGTCTTAATGAAATGTCTGTAAAATATTTTGGTAAAAATACCCCAAGGATAATTTAAAACAGCACCTTTTTACTCTGTCTAAAACAGACCTCCTCAGATCAACCCGCCCCCATCTTACCCCACCCCCTTTCACCCCTCTCATCCCTCCCCCTTCTCACCCCGCCCCCCTCTCATGGAGGTGTAGGACATGTGCTTGAATGTGTTCTCACTACAGAATGCATTCAACATCTATAGGGCAGATTATGGGCCTCGTGAAAATTTACGTAATCTGGGGTATTTGGAAATGGGTGTGGCAAAATGGCTCAACAGCGCCACCAACGGTGCTTTCCCTCATTTACGGAGAAACACCTCATTTAGCATTCACTGATCCGCACGAAATTGAAGACAGTTGTGTATCATCACCAGATGCACAAAAAACGCGCCGGAGCAATATGAAAAACGCAACAGGAAGCACGCCATTTTCGATTTCGTGGCCATTTTGGTCATATTCCATAATCTTTTACTTTGATATACTTCTCGTACAGCTTTCATCACATCAACTGAAAATTTAGACGAGCGTCATCACAACAAGATGGAGATCTAAAGTTATCAAAGAAACAACTTTTCGTCACACTGTCTGACTGTGGCGGGGCGTCACATCAGCTCGCCATGACACACGAAAACGCTTTAACTTCCGTGTTCATGGGTCCATCTCCCTCAAACTACATGTGTGTATCATCAGCCCCCCTCCCTTGAAGATATTCAGATGGTTTTAAAGAATGGGCGTGGCAAAATGGCTCAACAGCGCAACCAACGGAGCTTCCCCTCATTTATGGAGAAACACCTCATTTAGAATTCACTGATCCTCAGGAAATTGAAGACAGTTGTGTATCATCACCAGATGCACAAAAAACGCGCTCGGAGCAATTTGAAAAACGCAACAGGAACCCCGCCATTTTCTATTTGGACCATATTCCATGTTTTTTATTTTCAAGTACTTCTTGGAGAGCTTTCATCAGATCAACTGAAAATTTAGACGAGTGTCATCACAACAAGATGGAGATCTAAAGTTATTGAAAGATCAATTTTTCGCCACAACGTGTGACCGTGGCGAGGCGTCAAAATGTGACTAAACGCCATCAAAACACAAGCTTCTGTATCTTGGACATATTTGGTCCAATCGAGTTCAAACTACACATGTAAGACAAGAAGCGTGACCTGATGACATCAACAAAGACACCATGACTTAAAATCATAGCGCAACCTGCTGGCTACAGGAAGAGAAGCGTTTATATCGCAGCATTGCGCAAATGCATGCAACGCTGAGACGAGCGCTTGGTCATCGAACGTTCTCTCTTCCCCGACCGCAACAGACTTGAAATTGCCTGTGCTCGGGCCCGTTAGTGCTACAACGTAGCCCTAGTTATTATTATTTTTCTTAGCTTAAATGAATTGGCTTTTTGAGGGCTTTAATGTGCTCAAAAAGTTGTAGGAGTTTGCAGTAAATTCGAAGGCGGCGTAAAATTACGTATTCTGGAGTATTTTGAAAAGGGCGTGGCAAAATGGCTCAAGAGCGCCACCTACGGAAAAGCCCCTCATTTAGCATTCACCGATCCTCAAAAAAACCAAAGATTATTGTGTATCATGACTAGATGCACAAAAAAGTCCATCAGTGCATTATGAATAACGCAACAGGAAGCCCGCCAGTTTGACTTTAGTGGCCATTTTGGTCATATTCCATATTTTTTCTTTGATGTACTTGTCGTACAGCTTTCATCAGATCAACTTCAAATTTAGACGATCGTCATCACAACAAATTGGAGATCTAAAGTTATTGAAGGATTACGTTTTAGCAAAACCGTCTGACCGTGGTGTGGCGTTAAAGTTTGATGAAACGCCATCAAAACACAAGCTTCCATATTTCAGACATATTTTGTCCAATTGAGTCCAAACTAGACACATTCGACAAGAGTCGCCACCAGAAGACATGGGTGCAGAAATTGTGACTTACAATCACAGCGCCCCCTGGTGGTAACGCGAAATGTCTTATTTTGGTACGTGTTATGTTTTTATGTACTACTCAGACAGCTTTCATCAGATCAACTTAAAAATTAGATGAGACTCTACAAAACAAGATGAAGATCTAAAGTTATCAGAATTTAAACTTTTCATCATACCGTGTGACCGTGGTGAGGTCTCAAAGTTCGACTAAACGCCAATATAAGCGAGCTTCTGTAACTTAGACATATTTTGTCCAATCGACTCCAAACTACACATATAAGACAAGAGTCGCGACCGGAAGACATCTACCTAGAAATCATGACTTAAAAGGAAAGCGCCCCCTGGTGGCATCAGGAAATGTCTTGTTTTGGTCATCTTACTCTTTGATGTATTTCCCTCCAGCCACTTTACTAAACCATGTCAAACTGTGTCAAATTGGTCTCAAGATATTGATAATGTAGGCATAACATTATTGTGACTTTTCATCATGCAGATTGTTAATGGCGTGGCATCAAAGTTCATCAGCTCACCATGACCAATGAAACCCATTTTAACAGAGTTACCCTGAACGCAGCATGAGACCGCTTTCGGTTTGTTACGTCTCACACTTGGATGTATTTCTCCTCATTCACTTTGCTAAACCATGTCCAACTGTGTCACATGGGTCTCAATATATTGATAATGTAGGCATAACATTGCTGTGAGTTTTCATCATGCGGATTATTCATAGCTTTGCAGCAGACTTCTTCAACTCGCCATGACAAACGAAGCTGCATTTAACACAGCTGCAAGTGAACGCCTCATGAGACTCTGAACAAAGTTACGTCGTCACAAGCTGCGGAGCTGTGTATCACGAAGAACCGGAGAACGGTTGGCGAGTCTGGATGAGAGGACGGCGGCGGAGTCACTGTGGACGTTGTTCGCTCAGCAGGTTAGAGTGTGGGACGCACTCAAAGCTTTTTTCCCCCGTCCGTCGTGTCTTTTCCTGTGTGAACTCTGCCGCTCTCAACAGCAGCACTGGCTATGAGCTAGCTCCTGCTAGCTCCAACGAAGCATCTCTCAACTGCTACGTAAGTTAAACGGACACTTCTGACTGACTGTGATGATAAGCAAAAGAGACACTGTGGATGTGTGATGTGTTGTACTGCATTTGTTTGATCTGTTTACTAATACTAGCTCTAATAAATACTGTATAAATTATATTTTGCTCCTGAATTGAACTGTGTTAAAGGGGTTCACATGGAAAATATATGTTCAATTATGTAAAGGGTGATTTTTGTTAATATTATACTAATGGAGATTTAGCACTTGCTACACATTGTAAGAGCAGCTGTTCAAAGGAGCACTACGTCTTTTAAGGCTCTTTATTCAGAGTCACGGTGTTGATGTCCTGTCACGTGTTACAGTGAAAAATAACCGTGTCTCCCACCTTCAGTATTTAAATCGTTAATCTCAGACAGACTTCACTGAATTCTTTTGTTAAATATGAGTAAGTCATAGCCTTGTACCTTTACTAGAATAGACAGTGTCATACAGAGTTGTGGGCTTATATGCACTACCTATTTCCTAATCTGAAATGATTATGCTCTGATTAACTTTGAACTAATATTTTATTTTTACCATTTAAAAGTCTGTTAATTACTTAACCTGGCCCATGTATGACTTTACATATCTGTGTATTGGTTTCATGTTCCTCTAGAAGGTCCAACTTGACACACAACTTGAATCCAACCAGACTGAACACTGACTCCAGGTACAGACCTGATTTCATTACTTAAAAACAATCAAAGTATTGCACATAATACATAATGTATTAAATTATAATGCAATACTTTTAATGTGAAATAGCTCCATTAAAAACATTCATTGTCATGGTAGTGCACGTTTTAATCCAAAAGCATATTCAAATACACAGTTGAATATCCACAGAAAATAAGATTACACACTTTGTTCATATGTAACTCTTCCTCTACAATAATGACGATCACTTTCATGTTTCCTATCATTTTATTAGGGACAGACGAGCCTGAAGGACACAGCTGTGATGACCATGTTCTGTCTCTTATGGCAAAGCAGAAATATAAAACACTGGGTTCTTATCTAAAGTGTATCAAATCAGATCTCCACCATGTTGCTGCTGAGGACATCAGGTGCTGCAGTTCTTCATCTATGAAGAGAAAAAACGCACTGTTAAAGAATATTTTGTGTTGTGTATAAAGCACAACAGATTTCAGATAGAACTGTTGTACTGTGGTCTTGGTTTATATCCTCATGGTGAAATGTACATATTTTAAGTCCCTTCTGATAAAAGTGCTGAAAGAAATACAACATTGTACAAATACATAAAATGTCTTTCTACCTCATCAGTACTATTCAAGGTGATAATCTCCCACAGACCTATTGATAACAGTCCAAATCAAGTCTTTCCACTTCTCTCAGTGTGAAAACATAATTCTATAATTAATTTGAGAACTTCCTCAGTGTGAAAACATAATTATATAATTAATTGGAGAAGTGTTTACAACACTGATGTGTGGACATTATAATGTTATCACTACTGTCTAATTCACTCTACAACTCCATGACAGACTAAATAAACAATGTGAAAATAGTAATGGCGGATATACCATCCTGTATCAGAATATTGGTGAAACAGTTACTATCACATGAAACGTACACGTGTAGCGTATTGATAGTAACTCATTAAAAAAAATAATGTCACAACCAAAACAAGACTGTCGAGTTATCTTGCTTCAATCTGTTCATTAGACGTGATAAATAAATGGTAACTTTTATAACAATTACATATTACAAAAAACTTGAGGCATGTAAGCATATGATGATAGATAAAGCAATAGGTTATGTTGGATAGTTTCAAGGTTACTTACCTCTAGTTCAGCAGCAGCGGCTGGCCAGAAGAAGTGGAGCAATCTTCCTTGCCGCACAGGGCAAACGCAGGCAATGTGGAGACGAGCGCTTGGTCATCGAACGTTCTCTCTTCCCCGACCGCAACAGACTTGAAATTGCCTGTGCTCGGGCCCGTTAGTGCTACAACGTAGCCCTAGTTATTATTATTTTTCTTAGCTTAAATGAATTGGCTTTTTGAGGGCTTTAATGTGCTCAAAAAGTTGTAGGAGTTTGCATCAAATTCGAAGGCGGCCTAAAATTACGTATTCTGGAGTATTTTGAAAAGGGCGTGGCAAAATGGCACAAGAGCGCCACCTAAGGAAAAGCCCCTCATTTAGCATTCACCGATCCTCAAAAAAAACATAGACTATTGTGTATCATGAGTAGTTGCACAAAAAAGTCCATCAGTGCATTATGAATAACGCAACAGGAAGCCCGCCAGTTTGACTTTAGTGGCCATTTTGGTCATATTCCATATTTTTTCTTTGATGTACTTGTCGTACAGCTTTCATCAGATCAACTTCAAATTTAAACGATCGTCATCACAACAAATTGGAGATCTAAAGTTATTGAAGGATTACGTTTTAGCAAAACCGTCTGACCGTGGTGTGGCGTTAAAGTTTGATGAAACGCCATCAAAACACAAGCTTCCATATTTCAGACATATTTTGTCCAATTGAGTCCAAACTAGACACATACGACAAGAGTCGCCACCAGAAGACATCGGTGCAGAAATTGTGACTTACAATCACAGCGCCCCCTGGTGGCAACAGGAAATGTCTTGTTTTTAAGACGTGTTATGTTTTTATGTACTTCTCGGAGAGCTTTCATCAGATCAACTTAAAAATTAGATGAGACTCTACAAAACAAGATGAAGATCTAAAGTTATCAATATTTAAACTTTTCATCATACCGTGTGACCGTGGTGAGGTCTCAAAGTTCGACTAAACGCCAATATAAGCGAGCTTCTGTAACTTAGACATATTTTGTCCAATCGACTCCAAACTACACATATAAGACAAGAGTCGCGACCGGAAGACATCTACCTAGAAATCATGACTTAAAAGGAAAGCGCCCCCTGGTGGCATCAGGAAATGTCTTGTTTTTGTACATCGTGCACTTTGATTTATTTGTCGGAGAGCTTTCATCACATCAATTTAAAATTTAGACGGGTGGCATCACAACAAGATGGAGATCTAAAGTTATCAAAGAAACAACTTTTCGACACACCGTCTGACTGTGGCAAGGCGTCAAATCAGCTCACCATGACACACGAAAACGCTTAAAGGGGACATATTCGCTTTAAAGGGGACATATTATTTCCATTTCAACACAGTTGATATGGTTCCTTGGGGTCTTAATGAAACGTCTGTAAAATATTTTGGTAAAAATACCCCAAGGATAATTTAAAACAGCACCTTTTTACTCTGTCTAAAACAGACCTCCTCAGATCAACCTGTTTTGAAGGCCCCGCCCCCCTCTCACCCCGCCCCCATCTTACCCCAGCCCCTTTAAACCCCTCTCATCCCTCCCCCTTCTCACCCCTCCCCCCTCTCATGGAGGTGTAGGACATGTGCTTGAATGTGTTGTCACTACAGAATGCATTCAACATCTATAGGGCAGATTATGGGCCTCGTGAAAATTTACGTATTCTGGGGTATTTGGAAATGGGTGTGGCAAAATGGCTCAACAGCGCCACCAACGGTGCTTTCCCTCATTTACGGAGAAACACCTCATTTAGCATTCACTGATCCGCACGAAATTGAAGACAGTTGTGTATCATCACCAGATGCACAAAAAACGCGTTCGGAGCAATATGAAAAACGCAACAGGAAGCACGCCATTTTCGATTTCGTGGCCATTTTGGTCATATTCCATAATCTTTTACTTTGATATACTTCTCGTACAGCTTTCATCACATCAACTGAAAATTTAGACGAGTGTCATCACAACAAGATGGAGATCTAAAGTTATCAAAGAAACAACTTTTCGTCACACTGTCTGACTGTGGCGGGGCGTCACATCAGCTCGCCATGACACACGAAAACGCTTTAACTTCCGTGTTCATGGGTCCATCTCCCTCAAACTACATGTGTGTATCATCAGCCCCCCTCCCTTGAAGATATTCAGATGGTTTTAAAGAATGGGCGTGGCAAAATGGCTCAACAGCGCCACCAACGGAGCTTCCCCTCATTTATGGAGAAACACCTCATTTAGAATTCACTGATCCTCAAGAAATTGAAGACATTTGTGTATCATCACCAGATGCACAAAAAACGCGCTCGGAGCAATTTGAAAAACGCAACAGCAACCCCGCCATTTTCGATTTGGACCATATTTCCATGTTTTTTATTTTCAAGTACTTCTTGGAGAGCTTTCATCAGATCAACTGAAAATTTAGACGAGTGTCATCACAACAAGATGGAGATCTAAAGTTATTGAAAGATCAATTTTTCGCCACACCGTGTGACCGTGGCGAGGCCACGCGACCTGATGACATCAACAAAGACAACATGACTTAAAATCATAGCGCCACCTGCTGGCTACAGGAAGTGAAGCGTTTATCTTGCAGCAGTGCGCAAATGCATGCAGCGCTGAGACGAGCGCTTGGTCATCGAACGTTCTCTCTTCCCCGACCGCAACAGACTTGAAATTGCCTATGCTCGGGCCCGTTAGTGCTACAACGTAGCCCTAGTTAGGGCCCGAGCACCGAAATCGGTGAGAGGACCTATTGAAATTGAAAAGATTATTATTATTATTATTTTTCTTCGCTCAGTGAATTGCCTTTTTGAGGGCTTTAACGTGCTCAAAAAGTTTCTAAAGTGTACAGTAAATTACAAATGTGCGCAAGTTTACGTTTTCTGAAGTATTTTGAAAAGGGCGTGGCAAAATGGCTCAAGAGCGCCACCTACGGAAAAGCCCCTCATTTAGCATTCACCGATCCTCAAAAAAAACATAGACTATTGTGTCTCATGACAAGATGCACAAAAAAGTCCATCAGTGCATTATGAATAACGCAGCAGGAAGCCCGCCAGTTTGACTTTAGTGGCCATTTCGGTCATATTCCATATTTTTTCTTTGATGTACTTGTCGTACAGCTTTCATCAGATCAACTTCAAATTTAGACGATCGTCATCACAACAAATTGGAGATCTAAAGTTATTGAAGGATTACGTTTTAGCAAAACCGTCTGACCGTGGTGTGGCGTTAAAGTTTGATGAAACGCCATCAAAACACAAGCTTCCATATTTCAGACATATTTTGTCCAATTGAGTCCAAACTAGACACATACGACAAGAATCGCGACCAGAAGACATCGGTGCAGAAATTGTGACTTACAATCACAGCGCCCCCTGGGGGCAACAGGAAATGTCTTGTTTTTAAGACGTGTTATGTTTTTATGTACTACTCGGAGAGCTTTCATCAGATCAACTTAAAAATTAGATGAGACTCTACAAAACAAGATGAAGATCTAAAGTTATCAATATTTAAACTTTTCATCACACCGTGTGACCGTGGTGAGGTCTCAAAGTTCGACTAAACGCCAATATAAGCAAGCTTCTGTAACTTAGACATATTTTGTCCAATCGACTCCAAACTACACATATAAGACAAGAGTCGCGACCGGAAGACATCTACCTAGAAATCATGACTTAAAAGGAAAGCGCCCCCTGGTGGCATCAGGAAATGTCTTGTTTTTGTACATCGTGCGCTTTGATTTATTTGTCGGAGAGCTTTCATCACATCAATTTAAAATTTAGACGGGTGGCATCACAACAAGATGGAGATCTAAAGTTATCAAAGAAACAACTTTTCGACACACCGTCTGACTGTGGCGGGGCGTCAAATCAGCTCACCATGACACACGAAACCGCTTAAAGGGGACATATTCGCTTTAAAGGGGACATATTATTTCCATTTCAACACAGTTGATATGGTTCCTTGGGGTCTTAATGAAATGTCTGTAAAATATTTTGGTAAAAATACCCCAAGGATAATTTAAAACAGCACCTTTTTACTCTGTCTAAAACAGACCTCCTCAGATCAACCCGCCCCCATCTTACCCCACCCCTTTTCACCCCTCTCATCCCTCCCCCTTCTCACCCCGCACCCCTCTCATGGAGGTGTAGGACATGTGCTTGAATGTGTTCTCACTACAGAATGCATTCAACATCTATAGGGCAGATTATGGGCCTCGTGAAAATTTACGTAATCTGGGGTATTTGGAAATGGGTGTGGCAAAATGGCTCAACAGCGCCACCAACGGTGCTTTCCCTCATTTACGGAGAAACACCTCATTTAGCATTCACTGATCCGCACTAAATTGAAGACAGTTGTGTATCATCACCAGATGCACAAAAAACGCGCCGGAGCAATATGAAAAACGCAACAGGAAGCACGCCATTTTCGATTTCGTGGCCATTTTGGTCATATTCCATAATCTTTTACTTTGATATACTTCTCGTACAGCTTTCATCACATCAACTGAAAATTTAGACGAGCGTCATCACAACAAGATGGAGATCTAAAGTTATCAAAGAAACAACTTTTCGTCACACTGTCTGACTGTGGCGGGGCGTCACATCAGCTCGCCATGACACACGAAAACGCTTTAACTTCCGTGTTCATGGGTCCATCTCCCTCAAACTACATGTGTGTATCATCAGCCCCCCTCCCTTGAAGATATTCAGATGGTTTTAAAGAATGGGCGTGGCAAAATGGCTCAACAGCGCAACCAACGGAGCTTCCCCTCATTTATGGAGAAACACCTCATTTAGAATTCACTGATCCTCAGGAAATTGAAGACAGTTGTGTATCATCACCAGATGCACAAAAAACGCGCTCGGAGCAATTTGAAAAACGCAACAGGAACCCCGCCATTTTCTATTTGGACCATATTCCATGTTTTTTATTTTCAAGTACTTCTTGGAGAGCTTTCATCAGATCAACTGAAAATTTAGACGAGTGTCATCACAACAAGATGGAGATCTAAAGTTATTGAAAGATCAATTTTTCGCCACAACGTGTGACCGTGGCGAGGCGTCAAAATGTGACTAAACGCCATCAAAACACAAGCTTCTGTATCTTGGACATATTTGGTCCAATCGAGTTCAAACTACACATGTAAGACAAGAAGCGTGACCTGATGACATCAACAAAGACACCATGACTTAAAATCATAGCGCAACCTGCTGGCTACAGGAAGAGAAGCGTTTATATCGCAGCATTGCGCAAATGCATGCAACGCTGAGACGAGCGCTTGGTCATCGAACGTTCTCTCTTCCCCGACCGCAACAGACTTGAAATTGCCTGTGCTCGGGCCCGTTAGTGCTACAACGTAGCCCTAGTTATTATTATTTTTCTTAGCTTAAATGAATTGGCTTTTTGAGGGCTTTAATGTGCTCAAAAAGTTGTAGGAGTTTGCAGTAAATTCGAAGGCGGCGTAAAATTACGTATTCTGGAGTATTTTGAAAAGGGCGTGGCAAAATGGCTCAAGAGCGCCACCTACGGAAAAGCCCCTCATTTAGCATTCACCGATCCTCAAAAAAAACAAAGATTATTGTGTATCATGACTAGATGCACAAAAAAGTCCATCAGTGCATTATGAATAACGCAACAGGAAGCCCGCCAGTTTGACTTTAGTGGCCATTTTGGTCATATTCCATATTTTTTCTTTGATGTACTTGTCGTACAGCTTTCATCAGATCAACTTCAAATTTAGACGATCGTCATCACAACAAATTGGAGATCTAAAGTTATTGAAGGATTACGTTTTAGCAAAACCGTCTGACCGTGGTGTGGCGTTAAAGTTTGATGAAACGCCATCAAAACACAAGCTTCCATATTTCAGACATATTTTGTCCAATTGAGTCCAAACTAGACACATTCGACAAGAGTCGCCACCAGAAGACATGGGTGCAGAAATTGTGACTTACAATCACAGCGCCCCCTGGTGGTAACGCGAAATGTCTTATTTTGGTACGTGTTATGTTTTTATGTACTACTCAGACAGCTTTCATCAGATCAACTTAAAAATTAGATGAGACTCTACAAAACAAGATGAAGATCTAAAGTTATCAGAATTTAAACTTTTCATCATACCGTGTGACCGTGGTGAGGTCTCAAAGTTCGACTAAACGCCAATATAAGCGAGCTTCTGTAACTTAGACATATTTTGTCCAATCGACTCCAAACTACACATATAAGACAAGAGTCGCGACCGGAAGACATCTACCTAGAAATCATGACTTAAAAGGAAAGCGCCCCCTGGTGGCATCAGGAAATGTCTTGTTTTGGTCATCTTACTCTTTGATGTATTTCCCTCCAGCCACTTTACTAAACCATGTCAAACTGTGTCAAATTGGTCTCAAGATATTGATAATGTAGGCATAACATTATTGTGACTTTTCATCATGCAGATTGTTAATGGCGTGGCATCAAAGTTCATCAGCTCACCATGACCAATGAAACCCATTTTAACAGAGTTACCCTGAACGCAGCATGAGACCGCTTTCGGTTTGTTACGTCTCACACTTGGATGTATTTCTCCTCATTCACTTTGCTAAACCATGTCAAACTGTGTCACATGGGTCTCAATATATTGATAATGTAGGCATAACATTGCTGTGAGTTTTCATCATGCGGATTATTCATAGCTTTGCAGCAGACTTCTTCAACTCGCCATGACAAACGAAGCTGCATTTAACACAGCTGCAAGTGAACGCCTCATGAGTTACGTCGTCACAAGCTGCGGAGCTGTGTATCACGAAGAACCGGAGAACGGTTGGCGAGTCTGGATGAGAGGACGGCGGCGGAGTCACTGTGGACGTTGTTCGCTCAGCAGGTTAGAGTGTGGGACTCAAAGCTTTTTTCCCCTCTTCCGTTGTGTCTTTTCCTGTGTGAACTCTGCCGCTCTCAACAGCAGCACTGGCTATGAGCTAGCTCCTGCTAGCTCCAACGAAGCATCTCTCAACTGCTACGTAAGTTAAACGGACACTTCTGACTGACTGTGATGATAAGCAAAAGAGACACTGTGGATGTGTGATGTGTTGTACTGCATTTGTTTGATCTGTTTACTAATACTAGCTCTAATAAATACTGTATAAATTATATTTTGCTCCTGAATTGAACTGTGTTAAAGGGGTTCACATGGAAAATATATGTTCAATTATGTAAAGGGTGATTTTTGTTACTATTATACTAATGGAGATTTAGCACTTGATACACATTGTAAGAGCAGCTGTTCAAAGGAGCACTACGTCTTTTAAGGCTCTTTATTCAGAGTCACGGTGTTGATGTCCTGTCACGTGTTACAGTGAAAAATAACCGTGTCTCCCACCTTCAGTATTTAAATCGTTAATCTCAGACAGACTTCACTGAATTCTTTTGTTAAATATGAGTAAGTCATAGCCTTGTAACTTTACTAGAACAGACAGTGTCATACAGAGTTGTGGGCTTATATGCACTACCTATTTCCTAATCTGAAATGATTATGCTCTGATTAACTTTGAACTAATATTTTATTTTTACCATTTAAAAGTCTGTTAATTACTTAACCTGGCCCATGTATGACTTTACATATCTGTGTATTGGTTTCATGTTCCTCTAGAAGGTCCAACTTGACACACAACTTGAATCCAACCAGACTGAACACTGACTCCAGGTACAGACCTGATTTCATTACTTAAAAACAATCAAAGTATTGCACATAATACATAATGTATTAAATTATAATGCAATACTTTTAATGTGAAATAGCTCCATTAAAAACATTCATTGTCATGGTAGTGCACATTTTAATCCAAAAGCATATTCAAATACACAGTTGAATATCCACAGAAAATAAGATTACACACTTTGTTCATATGTAACTCTTCCTCTACAATAATGACGATCACTTTCATGTTTCCTATCATTTTATTAGGGACAGACGAGCCTGAAGGACACAGCTGTGATGACCATGTTCTGTCTCTTATGGCAAAGCAGAAATATAAAACACTGGGTTCTTATCTAAAGTGTATCAAATCAGATCTCCACCATGTTGCTGCTGAGGACATCAGGTGCTGCAGTTCTTGTTAAAGAATGTTTTGTGTTGTGTATAAAGCACAACAGATTTCAGATAGAACTGTTGTACTGTGGTCTTGGTTTATATCCTCATGGTGAAATGTACATATTTTAAGTCCCTTCTGATAAAAGTGCTGAAAGAAATACAACATTGTACAAATACATAAAATGTCTTTCTACCTCATCAGTACTATTCAAGGTGATAATCTCCCACAGACCTATTGATAACAGTCCAAATCAAGTCTTTCCACTTCTCTCAGTGTGAAAACATAATTCTATAATTAATTTGAGAACTGTTTACAACACTGATGTGTGGAGATTAAAATCATACCTAAACTGTCTAATTCACTGTAAAACTCCATGACATTCGCAGGCCATCTGTAGTTAAGGGAGCAACGCATGGAGTGATGTGTAGATTACTAGTTTGATGATGCATGAGGAGAGGCGGTGGTCGAGTGGCAGAAACTTGGACTATGGGCAGAGAAGGTCTCTGGTTCGTCTTTGGTTCGACTCCATGGAGAGACAACAAAAGTCGAACCTGGATTGATCTGTCCAAAAATCCAAGAGTCTCCCTACCCTCTCTAGTGCCCATGAGCAAGGCACCTCACTCCCCCAACATCTGCTCCCCCGAGCCCCGTACATGGTCGCTCACTGCTCTGTGTGTCCTGCACCAGATGGGTAAAAAGCAGCGATTAAATTTCCCTACCTGCATGAGTGTGCCTTTGCATGTCTGTGCATGTGTTTGGGATGAATAAATGGATTTTAATCTTAATCTTTTAATCTTAATCAGTTGTCTTCCAGTTGACCAGCATGAAGCTGCAGATCTCCACCATGTTGCTGCTGGGGACATCAGGAGCTGCATTAATGAGGAGCAGAAGCGTACTGTTATGAATGTTTTGTGTTGTTTATGAAGCACTACTTATTTCAGCTAGAACCGATGTACTAGGGTCTGGGTTTGTATCCTAATGGTTAAATGCACATACTTTAAATCGCTTTTGATAAAACGTGACAAAGAAATACAACATTGTACACATAGATAAAATGTCTTTCTACCTCATCTGTAATATTCAAGGTGATGATCTCCCACAGAGCTGTTGATAACAGTCCACATCAAGTCTCTCCACTTCCCTCAGTGTGAAAACATAATTATATAATTAATTGGAGAAGTGTTTACAACACTGATGTGTGGACATTATAATGTTATCACTACTGTCTAATTCACTCTACAACTCCATGACAGACTAAATAAACAATGTGAAAATAGTAATGGCGGATATACCATCCTGTATCAGAATATTGGTGAAACAGTTACTATCACATGAAACGTACACGTGTAGCGTATTGATAGTAACTCATTAAAAAAAATAATGTCACAACCAAAACAAGACTGTCGAGTTATCTTGCTTCAATCTGTTCATTAGACGTGATAAATAAACGGTAACTTTTATAACAATTACATATTACAAAAAACTTGAGGCATGTAAGCATATGATGATAGATAAAGCAATAGGTTATGTTGGATAGTTTCAAGGTTACTTACCTCTAGTTCAGCACCAGCGGCTGGCCAGAAGAAGTGGAGCGATCTTCCTTGCCGCACAGGGCAAACGCAGGCAATGTGGAGACGAGCGCTTGGTCATCGAACGTTCTCTCTTCCCCGACCGCAACAGACTTGAAATTGCCTGTGCTCGGGCCCGTTAGTGCTACAACGTAGCCCTAGTTATTATTAGGGCCCGAGCACCGAATGGTGAGAGGCCCTATTGAATCTGTAAGGATTTTTATTATTATTATTATTTCCCTTTGGGGGGCTTTTTCAGGGTCTAGACATGCTCAAAAAGTTATGAAACTTTGCAGGAAATTCAAGGTCTGCGGATATTTTAGTATTCTGGAGTAATTGGAATTGGGCGTGGCAAAATGGCTCTACAGCGCCCCCTGGAACCAGCCCCTAGGTTTCCACATAACGGATTTTCATCAAAATCTGGATATAGGTGTATCGTGACCAGTCATGAAAAAAAGTCTCATGGAGCATTATGAAAAACGCAACAGGAAGTCCGCCATTTTGCTTTTAGTGGCCATTTTGGCAATATCCCACATTTTTACTTTTACGTACTTGTCCCAGGGCTTTCATCAGATCAACTACAAATTCAGATGAGTGTCATCACAACAAGATGGAGATAAAAAATGATTGAGGGATTTTTTTTTTATCACACCAGGTGACCGTGGCATGGCGTTAAAAAATGGTTACACGCCATCAAAACACGGGCATCTGTATCTCGGACATACATGTTCCAATCAAGTCCAAACTAGACATGTAAGACAATAGTCCCCGCCTGATGACATCTATGCATAAATGATGACTTAAAACCGCAGCGCCCCCTGGTGGCAACAGGAAATGTCTTGTTTTTTGCTTGTCTTACACTTGGATGAATTTCTCCTCATCCACTGACCTCAACCATGTCAAACTGTATCAAATGGGTCCCAAGACATTGACAATGAAGACATAAGATTACCGTGACTTTTCGTCAAACGCCATATGAATGGCGTGGCATTAAAGTTCATCAACTCGCCGTGAAACACGAAATTGCTGTAACTTCAGTGTTCATGATTCTATCTCTCTCAAACTACATCTGTGTAACAACAGCCCCCCCCTGAAGATATTCATATGGTTTTAAGAAATGGGCGTGGCAAAAAAACTGACCAGCGCCCCCTATAGGGCAACCCCGGCACTACGATGGCCGACATTTATACAAATCTATCGGGACATGTGTCGTTTCATAACAAACAAAAAAATATCTTGGATAGGTATGCTTGACCAAACAGGGAGGCCGCCATTTTGGATTAAGTGGCCATTTTTTTTCCATATTCCACATTTTTACTTGATGCACTTGTCCCAGGGCTTTCATCAGATTAACTTCAAATTAAGATCAGTGCCATCACAACAAGATGGAGATAAAAAGTGATTAAGAGATTGACCTTTCGTCACACCGTGTGACCGTGGCGTGGCGTCTTGAGTTTGATTAAACGCCATCAAAACACGAGGTTCTGTATCTTGGAAATACATTGTCCAATCGAGTCCAAACTAGACATGTAAGACAAGGGTGCCATCCTGATGACATCTACACAGAAATTATGACTTGAAATTACAGCGCCCCCTGGTGGCTACAGGAAGTGACATGTTTTATACTTTGATGAACTGCTCCTGGCTGATTTACAATATACAGCTCAAATCAGATCAGTCAAGTCATTAGATCATGGTCAGAATTGTGACGTTTCCTCAAACCGTGTAAACATTGATGTGCGGCGAAGGATTTTCCTTCGCCAAAGGACACGATGTTATCATAACTCCACTGTGCATTGTCCTATCACTACCAAACTTCTGTCACATGATAAGAGTACAAGCCTGAACGGCTCTATGTGTCAATATTTCCTCAGTGTCATAGCGCCACCTACTGATTCACCAGGAAACAGGAAGTACTTTGTTAATCCACTCTGCATTATCCAACCGGCTCCAAACTACTGACCTATGATCACAATACTGATCTGAACAGCTCCACATATAAATATTAGTTCAGGGTCATAGCGCCACCTACTGATCAGTGTGAAAATTAAGTTGTGTTAACATTGTCCAATTGACACAAAATTGCTCACGCTACATCAGAGCGCCTACATGAACAGATATATATGTCTGTGCGTAATAATAGTGATGGCGCCACCTACTGGCAAACCTACTGCCGCAGAGCGCAAAACGCATGCAACGTGGAGAAGTGCATGCTCGATCGATGATGTGCGCTTGGTCATCGATCGCTCTCTCCACCGACCGCAACAGGCTTCAACGTGCGGGTGCTCGGGCCCGCAAGTGCTACAACGTAGCCCTAGTTATTATTATTATTATTATTATTATTATTATTATTATTTCCCTTTGGGGGGCTTTTTCAGGGTCTAGACATGCTCAAAAAGTTATGAAACTTTGCAGGAAATTCAAGGTCTGCGGATATTTTAGTATTCTGGAGTAATTGGAATTGGGCGTGGCAAAATGGCTCTACAGCGCCCCCTGGAACCAGCCCCTAGGTTTCCACATAACGGATTTTCATCAAAATCTGGATATAGGTGTATCGTGACCAGTCATGAAAAAAAGTCTCATGGAGCATTATGAAAAACGCAACAGGAAGTCCGCCATTTTGCTTTTAGTGGCCATTTTGGCAATATCCCACATTTTTACTTTTACGTACTTGTCCCAGGGCTTTCATCAGATCAACTTCAAATTCAGATGAGTGTCATCACAACAAGATGGAGATAAAAAATGATTGAGGGATTTTTTTTTTATCACACCGTGTGACCGTGGCATGGCGTTAAAAATTGGTTACACGCCATCAAAACACGGGCATCTGTATCTCGGACATACATGTTCCAATCAGGTCCAAACTAGACATGTAAGACAATAGTCCCCGCCTGATGACATCTATGCATAAATGATGACTTAAAACCGCAGCGCCCCCTGGTGGCAACAGGAAATGTCTTGTTTTTTGCTTGTCTTACACTTGGATGAATTTCTCCTCATCCACTGACCTCAACCATGTCAAACTGTATCAAATGGGTCCCAAGACATTGACAATGAAGACATAAGATTACCGTGACTTTTCGTCACACGCCATATGAATGGCGTGGCATTAAAGTTCATCAACTCGCCGTGAAACACGAAATTGCTGTAACTTCAGTGTTCATGATTCTATCTCTCTCAAACTACATGTGTGTAACAACAGCCCCCCCCTGAAGATATTCATATGGTTTTAAGAAATGGGCGTGGCAAAAAAACTGACCAGCGCCCCCTATAGGGCAACCCCGGCACTACGATGGCCGACATTTATACAAATCTATCGGGACATGTGTCGTTTCATAACAAACAAAAAAATATCTTGGATAGGTATGCTTGACCAAACAGGGAGGCCGCCATTTTGGATTAAGTGGCCATTTTTTTTCCATATTCCACATTTTTACTTGATGCACTTGTCCCAGGGCTTTCATCAGATTAACTTCAAATTAAGATCAGTGCCATCACAACAAGATGGAGATAAAAAGTGATTAAGAGATTGACCTTTCGTCACACCGTGTGACCGTGGCGTGGCGTCTTGAGTTTGATTAAACGCCATCAAAACACGAGGTTCTGTATCTCGGACATACATTGTCCAATCGAGTCCAAACTAGACATGTAAGACAAGGGTGCCATCCTGATGACATCTACACAGAAATTATGACTTGAAATTACAGCGCCCCCTGGTGGCTACAGGAAGTGACATGTTTTATACTTTGATGAACTGCTCCTGGCTGATTTACAATATACAGCTCAAATCAGATCAGTCAAGTCATTAGATCATGGTCAGAATTGTGACGTTTCCTCAAACCGTGTAAACATTGATGTGCGGCGAAGGATTTTCCTTCGCCAAAGGACACGATGTTATCATAACTCCACTGTGCATTGTCCTATCACTACAAAACTTCTGTCACATGGTCAGAGTCCAACCCTGAACAGCTCTATGTGTCAATATTTCCTCAGTGTCATAGCGCCACCTACTGATTCGCCAGGAAACAGGAAGTACTTTGTTAATCCACTCTGCATTATCCAACCGGCTCCAAACTACTGACCTATGATCACAATACTGATCTGAACAGCTCCACATATAAATATTAGTTCAGGGTCATAGCGCCACCTACTGATCAGTGTGAAAATTAAGTTGTGTTAACATTGTCCAATTGACACAAAATTGCTCACGCTACATCAGAGCGCCTACATGAACAGATATATATGTCTGTGCGTAATAATAGTGATGGCGCCACCTACTGGCAAACCTACTGCCGCAGAGCGCAAAACGCATGCAACGTGGAGAAGTGCATGCTCGATCGATGATGTGCGCTTGGTCATCGATCGCTCTCTCCACCGACCGCAACAGGCTTCAACGTGCGGGTGCTCGGGCCCGCAAGTGCTACAACATAGCCCTAGTTATTAGGGCCCGAGCACCGAATGGTGAGAGGCCCTATTGAATCTGTAAGGATTTTTATTATTATTATTAGGGCCCGAGCACCGAATGGTGAGAGGCCCTATTGAATCTGTAAGGATTTTTATTATTATTATTATTATTATTATTATTATTATTATTATTATTTCCCTTTGGGGGGCTTTTTCAGGGTCTAGACATGCTCAAAAAGTTATGAAACTTTGCAGGAAATTCAAGGTCTGCGGATATTTTAGTATTCTGGAGTAATTGGAATTGGGCGTGGCAAAATGGCTCTACAGCGCCCCCTGGAACCAGCCCCTAGGTTTCCACATAACGGATTTTCATCAAAATCTGGATATAGGTGTATCGTGACCAGTCATGAAAAAAAGTCTCATGGAGCATTATGAAAAACGCAACAGGAAGTCCGCCATTTTGCTTTTAGTGGCCATTTTGGCAATATCCCACATTTTTACTTTTACGTACTTGTCCCAGGGCTTTCATCAGATCAACTTCAAATTCAGATGAGTGTCATCACAACAAGATGGAGATAAAAAATGATTGAGGGATTTTTTTTTTATCACACCGTGTGACCGTGGCATGGCGTTAAAAATTGGTTACACGCCATCAAAACACGGGCATCTGTATCTCGGACATACTTGTTCCAATCAAGTCCAAACTAGACATGTAAGACAATAGTCCCCGCCTGATGACATCTATGCATAAATGATGACTTAAAACCGCAGCGCCCCCTGGTGGCAACAGGAAATGTCTTGTTTTTTGCTTGTCTTACACTTGGATGAATTTCTCCTCATCCACTGACCTCAACCATGTCAAACTGTATCAAATGGGTCCCAAGACATTGACAATGAAGACATAAGATTACCGTGACTTTTCGTCAAACGCCATATGAATGGCGTGGCATTAAAGTTCATCAACTCGCCGTAAAACACGAAATTGCTGTAACTTCAGTGTTCATGATTCTATCTCTCTCAAACTACATGTGTGTAACAACAGCCCCCCCCTGAAGATATTCATATGGTTTTAAGAAATGGGCGTGGCAAAAAAACTGACCAGCGCCCCCTATAGGGCAACCCCGGCACTACGATGGCCGACATTTATACAAATCTATCGGGACATGTGTCGTTTCATAACAAACAAAAAAATATCTTGGATAGGTATGCTTGACCAAACAGGGAGGCCGCCATTTTGGATTAAGTGGCCATTTTTTTTCCATATTCCACATTTTTACTTGATGCACTTGTCCAGGGGCTTTCATCAGATTAACTTCAAATTAAGATCAGTGCCATCACAACAAGATGGAGATAAAAAGTGATTAAGAGATTGACCTTTCGTCACACCGTGTGACCGTGGCGTGGCGTCTTGAGTTTGATTAAACGCCATCAAAACACGAGGTTCTGTATCTCGGACATACATTGTCCAATCGAGTCCAAACTAGACATGTAAGACAAGGGTGCCATCCTGATGACATCTACACAGAAATTATGACTTGAAATTACAGCGCCCCCTGGTGGCTACAGGAAGTGACATGTTTTATACTTTGATGAACTGCTCCTGGCTGATTTACAATATACAGCTCAAATCAGATCAGTCAAGTCATTAGATCATGGTCAGAATTGTGACGTTTCCTCAAACCGTGTAAACATTGATGTGCGGCGAAGGATTTTCCTTCGCCAAAGGACACGATGTTATCATAACTCCACTGTGCATTGTCCTATCACTACAAAACTTCTGTCACATGGTCAGAGTCCAAGCCTGAACAGCTCTATGTGTCAATATTTCCTCAGTGTCATAGCGCCACCTACTGATTCGCCAGGAAACAGGAAGTACTTTGTTAATCCACTCTGCATTATCCAACCGGCTCCAAACTACTGACCTATGATCACAATACTGATCTGAACAGCTCCACATATAAATATTAGTTCAGGGTCATAGCGCCACCTACTGATCAGTGTGAAAATTAAGTTGTGTTAACATTGTCCAATTGACACAAAATTGCTCACGCTACATCAGAGCGCCTACATGAACAGATATATATGTCTGTGCGTAATAATAGTGATGGCGCCACCTACTGGCAAACCTACTGCCGCAGAGCGCAAAACGCATGCAACGTGGAGAAGTGCATGCTCGATCGATGATATGCGCTTGGTCATCGATCGCTCTCTCCACCGACCGCAACAGGCTTCAACGTGCGGGTGCTCGGGCCCGCAAGTGCTACAACGTAGCCCTAGTTATTATTATTTCCCTTTGGGGGGCTTTTTCAGGGTCTAGACATGCTCAAAAAGTTATGAAACTTTGCAGGAAATTCAAGGTCTGCAGATATTTTAGTATTCTGGAGTAATTGGAATTGGGCGTGGAAAAATGGCTCTACAGCGCCCCCTGGAACCAGCCCCTAGGTTTCCACATAACGGATTTTCATCAAAATCTGGATATAGCTGTATCGTGACCAGTCATGAAAAAAAGTCTCATGGAGCATTATGAAAAACGCAACAGGAAGTCCGCCATTTTGCTTTTAGTGGCCATTTTGGCAATATCCCACATTTTTACTTTTACGTACTTGTCCCAGGGCTTTCATCAGATCAACTTCAAATTCAGATGAGTGTCATCACAACAAGATGGAGATAAAAAATGATTGAGGGATTTTTTTTTTATCACACCGTGTGACCGTGGCATGGCGTTAAAAATTGGTTACACGCCATCAAAACACGGGCATCTGTATCTCGGACATACATGTTCCAATCAAGTCCAAACTAGACATGTAAGACAATAGTCCCCGCCTGATGATATCTATGCATAAATGATGACTTAAAACCGCAGCGCCCCCTGGTGGCAACAGGAAATGTCTTGTTTTTTGCTTGTCTTACACTTGGATGAATTTCTCCTCATCCACTGACCTCAACCATGTCAAACTGTATCAAATGGGTCCCAAGACATTGACAATGAAGACATAAGATTACCGTGACTTTTCGTCAAACGCCATATGAATGGCGTGGCATTAAAGTTCATCAACTCGCCGTGAAACACGAAATTGCTGTAACTTCAGTGTTCATGATTCTATCTCTCTCAAACTACATGTGTGTAACAACAGCCCCCCCCTGAAGATATTCATATGGTTTTAAGAAATGGGCGTGGCAAAAAAACTGACCAGCGCCCCCTATAGGGCAACCCCGGCACTACGATGGCCGACATTTATACAAATCTATCGGGACATGTGTCGTTTCATAACAAACAAAAAAATATCTTGGATAGGTATGCTTGACCAAACAGGGAGGCCGCCATTTTGGATTAAGTGGCCATTTTTTTTCCATATTCCACATTTTTACTTGATGCACTTGTCCCAGGGCTTTCATCAGATTAACTTCAAATTAAGATCAGTGCCATCACAACAAGATGGAGATAAAAAGTGATTAAGAGATTGACCTTTCGTCACACCGTGTGACCGTGGCGTGGCGTCTTGAGTTTGATTAAACGCCATCAAAACACAAGGTTCTGTATCTCGGACATACATTGTCCAATCGAGTCCAAACTAGACATGTAAGACAAGGGTGCCATCCTGATGACATCTACACAGAAATTATGACTTGAAATCACAGCGCCCCCTGGTGGCAACATGAAGTGACATGTTTTATACTTTGATGAACTGCTCCTGGCTGATTTACAATATACAGCTCAAATCAGCTCAGTCAAGTCATTAGATCATGGTCAGAATTGTGACGTTTCCTCAAACCGTGTAAACATTGATGTGCGGCGAAGGATTTTCCTTCGCCAAAGGACACGATGTTATCATAACTCCACTGTGCATTGTCCTATCACTACAAAACTTCTGTCACATGGTCAGAGTCCAAGCCTGAACAGCTCTATGTGTCAATATTTCCTCAGTGTCATAGCGCCACCTACTGATTCGCCAGGAAACAGGAAGTATTTTTTTAATCCACTCTGCATTATCCAACCGGCTCCAAACTACTGACCTATGATCACAATCCTGAATAGAACAGCTCCACATATGAATATTAGTTCAGGATCATAGCGCCACCTATTGATCAGTGTGAAAATTAAGTTGCGGAAACATTGTCCAATTGACACAAAATTTCTCACGCTACATCAGAGCGCCTACATGAACAGATCTATATGTCTGTGCGTAATAATAGTGATGGCGCCACCTACTGGCAAACCTACTGCCCCAGAGCGCAAAACGCATGCAACGTGGAGAAGTGCATGCTCGATCGATGATGTGCGCTTGGTCATCGATCGCTCTCTCCACCGACCGCAACAGGCTTCAACGTGCGGGTGCTCGGGCCCGCAAGTGCTACAACGTAGCCCTAGTTATTATTATTTCCCTTTGGGGGGCTTTTTCAGGGTCTAGACATGCTCAAAAAGTTATGAAACTTTGCAGGAAATTCAAGGTCTGCGGATATTTTAGTATTCTGGAGTAATTGGAATTGGGCGTGGCAAAATGGCTCTACAGCGCCCCCTGGAACCAGCCCCTAGGTTTCCACATAACGGATTTTCATCAAAATCTGGATATAGGTGTATCGTGACCAGTCATGAAAAAAAGTCTCATGGAGCATTATGAAAAACGCAACAGGAAGTCCGCCATTTTGCTTTTAGTGGCCATTTTGGCAATATCCCACATTTTTACTTTTACGTACTTGTCCCAGGGCTTTAATCAGATCAACTTCAAATTCAGATGAGTGTCATCACAACAAGATGGAGATAAAAAATGATTGAGGGATTTTTTTTTTATCACACCGTGTGACCGTGGCATGGCGTTAAAAATTGGTTACACGCCATCAAAACACGGGCATCTGTATCTCGGACATACATGTTCCAATCAAGTCCAAACTAGACATGTAAGACAATAGTCCCCGCCTGATGACATCTATGCATAAATGATGACTTAAAACCGCAGCGCCCCCTGGTGGCAACAGGAAATGTCTTGTTTTTTGCTTGTCTTACACTTGGATGAATTTCTCCTCATCCACTGACCTCAACCATGTCAAACTGTATCAAATGGGTCCCAAGACATTGACAATGAAGACATAAGATTACCGTGACTTTTCGTCAAACGCCATATGAATGGCGTGGCATTAAAGTTCATCAACTCGCCGTGAAACACGAAATTGCTGTAACTTCAGTGTTCATGATTCTATCTCTCTCAAACTACATGTGTGTAACAACAGCCCCCCCCTGAAGATATTCATATGGTTTTAAGAAATGGGCGTGGCAAAAAAACTGACCAGCGCCCCCTATAGGGCAACCCCGGCACTACGATGGCCGACATTTATACAAATCTATCGGGACATGTGTCGTTTCATAACAAACAAAAAAATATCTTGGATAGGTATGCTTGACCAAACAGGGAGGCCGCCATTTTGGATTAAGTGGCCATTTTTTTTCCATATTCCACATTTTTACTTGATGCACTTGTCCCAGGGCTTTCATCAGATTAACTTCAAATTAAGATCAGTGCCATCATAACAAGATGGAGATAAAAAGTGATTAAGAGATTGACCTTTCGTCACACCGTGTGACCGTGGCGTGGCGTCTTGAGTTTGATTAAACGCCATCAAAACACGAGGTTCTGTATCTCGGACATACATTGTCCAATCGAGTCCAAACTAGACATGTAAGACAAGGGTGCCATCCTGATGACATCTACACAGAAATTATGACTTGAAATTACAGCGCCCCCTGGTGGCTACAGGAAGTGACATGTTTTATACTTTGATGAACTGCTCCTGGCTGATTTACAATATACAGCTCAAATCAGATCAGTCAAGTCATTAGATCATGGTCAGAATTGTGACGTTTCCTCAAACCGTGTAAACATTGATGTGCGGCGAAGGATTTTCCTTCGCCAAAGGACACGATGTTATCATAACTCCACTGTGCATTGTCCTATCACTACAAAACTTCTGTCACATGGTCAGAGTCCAAGCCTGAACAGCTCTATGTGTCAATATTTCCTCAGTGTCATAGCGCCACCTACTGATTCGCCAGGAAACAGGAAGTACTTTGTTAATCCACTCTGCATTATCCAACCGGCTCCAAACTACTGACCTATGATCACAATCCTGAATAGAACAGCTCCATATATGAATATTAGTTCAGGGTCATAGCGCCACCTACTGATCAGTGTGAAAATTAAGTTGTGTTAACATTGTCCAATTGACACAAAATTGCTCACGCTACATCAGAGCGCCTACATGAACAGATATATATGTCTGTGCGTAATAATAGTGATGGCGCCACCTACTGGCAAACCTACTGCCGCAGAGCGCAAAACGCATGCAACGTGGAGAAGTGCATGCTCGATCGATGATGTGCGCTTGGTCATCGATCGCTCTCTCCACCGACCGCAACAGGCTTCAACGTGCGGGTGCTCGGGCCCGCAAGTGCTACAACGTAGCCCTAGTTAGGGCCCGAGCACCGAATGGTGAGAGGCCCTATTGAATCTGTAAGGATTTTTATTATTATTATTATTATTATTATTATTATTATTATTATTAGGGCCCGAGCACCGAATGGTGAGAGGCCCTATTGAATCTGTAAGGATTTTTATTATTATTATTATTATTATTATTATTATTATTATTATTATTATTATTATTATTTCCCTTTGGGGGGCTTTTTCAGGGTCTAGACATGCTCAAAAAGTTATGAAACTTTGCAGGAAATTCAAGGTCTGCGGATATTTTAGTATTCTGGAGTAATTGGAATTGGGCGTGGCAAAATGGCTCTACAGCGCCCCCTGGAACCAGCCCCTAGGTTTCCACATAACGGATTTTCATCAAAATCTGGATATAGGTGTATCGTGACCAGTCATGAAAAAAAGTCTCATGGAGCATTATGAAAAACGCAACAGGAAGTCCGCCATTTTGCTTTTAGTGGCCATTTTGGCAATATCCCACATTTTTACTTTTACGTACTTGTCCCAGGGCTTTCATCAGATCAACTTCAAATTCAGATGAGTGTCATCACAACAAGATGGAGATAAAAAATGATTGAGGGATTTTTTTTTTATCACACCGTGTGACCGTGGCATGGCGTTGAAAATTGGTTACACGCCATCAAAACACGGGCATCTGTATCTCGGACATACATGTTCCAATCAAGTCCAAACTAGACATGTAAGACAATAGTCCCCGCCTGATGACATCTATGCATAAATGATGACTTAAAACCGCAGCGCCCCCTGGTGGCAACAGGAAATGTCTTGTTTTTTGCTTGTCTTACACTTGGATGAATTTCTCCTCATCCAATGACCTCAACCATGTCAAACTGTATCAAATGGGTCCCAAGACATTGACAATGAAGACATAAGATTACCGTGAATTTTCGTCAAACGCCATATGAATGGCGTGGCATTAAAGTTCATCAACTCGCCGTGAAACACGAAATTGCTGTAACTTCAGTGTTCATGATTCTATCTCTCTCAAACTACATGTGTGTAACAACAGCCCCCCCCTGAAGATATTCATATGGTTTTAAGAAATGGGCGTGGCAAAAAAACTGACCAGCGCCCCCTATAGGGCAACCCCGGCACTACGATGGCCGACATTTATACAAATCTATCGGGACATGTGTCGTTTCATAACAAACAAAAAAATATCTTGGATAGGTATGCTTGACCAAACAGGGAGGCCGCCATTTTGGATTAAGTGGCCATTTTTTTTCCATATTCCACATTTTTACTTGATGCACTTGTCCAGGGGCTTTCATCAGATTAACTTCAAATTAAGATCAGTGCCATCACAACAAGATGGAGATAAAAAGTGATTAAGAGATTGACCTTTCGTCACACCGTGTGACCGTGGCGTGGCGTCTTGAGTTTGATTAAACGCCATCAAAACACGAGGTTCTGTATCTCGGACATACATTGTCCAATCGAGTCCAAACTAGACATGTAAGACAAGGGTGCCATCCTGATGACATCTACACAGAAATTATGACTTGAAATTACAGCGCCCCCTGGTGGCTACAGGAAGTGACATGTTTTATACTTTGATGAACTGCTCCTGGCTGATTTACAATATACAGCTCAAATCAGATCAGTCAAGTCATTAGATCATGGTCAGAATTGTGACGTTTCCTCAAACCGTGTAAACATTGATGTGCGGCGAAGGATTTTCCTTCGCCAAAGGACACGATGTTATCATAACTCCACTGTGCATTGTCCTATCACTACAAAACTTCTGTCACATGGTCAGAGTCCAAGCCTGAACAGCTCTATGTGTCAATATTTCCTCAGTGTCATAGCGCCACCTACTGATTCGCCAGGAAACAGGAAGTACTTTGTTAATCCACTCTGCATTATCCAACCGGCTCCAAACTACTGACCTATGATCACAATACTGATCTGAACAGCTCCACATATAAATATTAGTTCAGGGTCATAGCGCCACCTACTGATCAGTGTGAAAATTAAGTTGTGTTAACATTGTCCAATTGACACAAAATTGCTCACGCTACATCAGAGCGCCTACATGAACAGATATATATGTCTGTGCGTAATAATAGTGATGGCGCCACCTACTGGCAAACCTACTGCCGCAGAGCGCAAAACGCATGCAACGTGGAGAAGTGCATGCTCGATCGATGATATGCGCTTGGTCATCGATCGCTCTCTCCACCGACCGCAACAGGCTTCAACGTGCGGGTGCTCGGGCCCGCAAGTGCTACAACGTAGCCCTAGTTATTATTATTTCCCTTTGGGGGGCTTTTTCAGGGTCTAGACATGCTCAAAAAGTTATGAAACTTTGCAGGAAATTCAAGGTCTGCAGATATTTTAGTATTCTGGAGTAATTGGAATTGGGCGTGGAAAAATGGCTCTACAGCGCCCCCTGGAACCAGCCCCTAGGTTTCCACATAACGGATTTTCATCAAAATCTGGATATAGCTGTATCGTGACCAGTCATGAAAAAAAGTCTCATGGAGCATTATGAAAAACGCAACAGGAAGTCCGCCATTTTGCTTTTAGTGGCCATTTTGGCAATATCCCACATTTTTACTTTTACGTACTTGTCCCAGGGCTTTCATCAGATCAACTTCAAATTCAGATGAGTGTCATCACAACAAGATGGAGATAAAAAATGATTGAGGGATTTTTTTTTTATCACACCGTGTGACCGTGGCATGGCGTTAAAAATTGGTTACACGCCATCAAAACACGGGCATCTGTATCTCGGACATACATGTTCCAATCAAGTCCAAACTAGACATGTAAGACAATAGTCCCCGCCTGATGATATCTATGCATAAATGATGACTTAAAACCGCAGCGCCCCCTGGTGGCAACAGGAAATGTCTTGTTTTTTGCTTGTCTTACACTTGGATGAATTTCTCCTCATCCACTGACCTCAACCATGTCAAACTGTATCAAATGGGTCCCAAGACATTGACAATGAAGACATAAGATTACCGTGACTTTTCGTCAAACGCCATATGAATGGCGTGGCATTAAAGTTCATCAACTCGCCGTGAAACACGAAATTGCTGTAACTTCAGTGTTCATGATTCTATCTCTCTCAAACTACATGTGTGTAACAACAGCCCCCCCCTGAAGATATTCATATGGTTTTAAGAAATGGGCGTGGCAAAAAAACTGACCAGCGCCCCCTATAGGGCAACCCCGGCACTACGATGGCCGACATTTATACAAATCTATCGGGACATGTGTCGTTTCATAACAAACAAAAAAATATCTTGGATAGGTATGCTTGACCAAACAGGGAGGCCGCCATTTTGGATTAAGTGGCCATTTTTTTTCCATATTCCACATTTTTACTTGATGCACTTGTCCCAGGGCTTTCATCAGATTAACTTCAAATTAAGATCAGTGCCATCACAACAAGATGGAGATAAAAAGTGATTAAGAGATTGACCTTTCGTCACACCGTGTGACCGTGGCGTGGCGTCTTGAGTTTGATTAAACGCCATCAAAACACAAGGTTCTGTATCTCGGACATACATTGTCCAATCGAGTCCAAACTAGACATGTAAGACAAGGGTGCCATCCTGATGACATCTACACAGAAATTATGACTTGAAATCACAGCGCCCCCTGGTGGCAACATGAAGTGACATGTTTTATACTTTGATGAACTGCTCCTGGCTGATTTACAATATACAGCTCAAATCAGCTCAGTCAAGTCATTAGATCATGGTCAGAATTGTGACGTTTCCTCAAACCGTGTAAACATTGATGTGCGGCGAAGGATTTTCCTTCGCCAAAGGACACGATGTTATCATAACTCCACTGTGCATTGTCCTATCACTACAAAACTTCTGTCACATGGTCAGAGTCCAAGCCTGAACAGCTCTATGTGTCAATATTTCCTCAGTGTCATAGCGCCACCTACTGATTCGCCAGGAAACAGGAAGTATTTTTTTAATCCACTCTGCATTATCCAACCGGCTCCAAACTACTGACCTATGATCACAATCCTGAATAGAACAGCTCCACATATGAATATTAGTTCAGGATCATAGCGCCACCTATTGATCAGTGTGAAAATTAAGTTGCGGAAACATTGTCCAATTGACACAAAATTTCTCACGCTACATCAGAGCGCCTACATGAACAGATCTATATGTCTGTGCGTAATAATAGTGATGGCGCCACCTACTGGCAAACCTACTGCCCCAGAGCGCAAAACGCATGCAACGTGGAGAAGTGCATGCTCGATCGATGATGTGCGCTTGGTCATCGATCGCTCTCTCCACCGACCGCAACAGGCTTCAACGTGCGGGTGCTCGGGCCCGCAAGTGCTACAACGTAGCCCTAGTTATTATTATTTCCCTTTGGGGGGCTTTTTCAGGGTCTAGACATGCTCAAAAAGTTATGAAACTTTGCAGGAAATTCAAGGTCTGCGGATATTTTAGTATTCTGGAGTAATTGGAATTGGGCGTGGCAAAATGGCTCTACAGCGCCCCCTGGAACCAGCCCCTAGGTTTCCACATAACGGATTTTCATCAAAATCTGGATATAGGTGTATCGTGACCAGTCATGAAAAAAAGTCTCATGGAGCATTATGAAAAACGCAACAGGAAGTCCGCCATTTTGCTTTTAGTGGCCATTTTGGCAATATCCCACATTTTTACTTTTACGTACTTGTCCCAGGGCTTTCATCAGATCAACTTCAAATTCAGATGAGTGTCATCACAACAAGATGGAGATAAAAAATGATTGAGGGATTTTTTTTTTATCACACCGTGTGACCGTGGCATGGCGTTAAAAATTGGTTACACGCCATCAAAACACGGGCATCTGTATCTCGGACATACATGTTCCAATCAAGTCCAAACTAGACATGTAAGACAATAGTCCCCGCCTGATGACATCTATGCATAAATGATGACTTAAAACCGCAGCGCCCCCTGGTGGCAACAGGAAATGTCTTGTTTTTTGCTTGTCTTACACTTGGATGAATTTCTCCTCATCCACTGACCTCAACCATGTCAAACTGTATCAAATGGGTCCCAAGACATTGACAATGAAGACATAAGATTACCGTGACTTTTCGTCAAACGCCATATGAATGGCGTGGCATTAAAGTTCATCAACTCGCCGTGAAACACGAAATTGCTGTAACTTCAGTGTTCATGATTCTATCTCTCTCAAACTACATGTGTGTAACAACAGCCCCCCCCTGAAGATATTCATATGGTTTTAAGAAATGGGCGTGGCAAAAAAACTGACCAGCGCCCCCTATAGGGCAACCCCGGCACTACGATGGCCGACATTTATACAAATCTATCGGGACATGTGTCGTTTCATAACAAACAAAAAAATATCTTGGATAGGTATGCTTGACCAAACAGGGAGGCCGCCATTTTGGATTAAGTGGCCATTTTTTTTCCATATTCCACATTTTTACTTGATGCACTTGTCCCAGGGCTTTCATCAGATTAACTTCAAATTAAGATCAGTGCCATCATAACAAGATGGAGATAAAAAGTGATTAAGAGATTGACCTTTCGTCACACCGTGTGACCGTGGCGTGGCGTCTTGAGTTTGATTAAACGCCATCAAAACACGAGGTTCTGTATCTCGGACATACATTGTCCAATCGAGTCCAAACTAGACATGTAAGACAAGGGTGCCATCCTGATGACATCTACACAGAAATTATGACTTGAAATTACAGCGCCCCCTGGTGGCTACAGGAAGTGACATGTTTTATACTTTGATGAACTGCTCCTGGCTGATTTACAATATACAGCTCAAATCAGATCAGTCAAGTCATTAGATCATGGTCAGAATTGTGACGTTTCCTCAAACCGTGTAAACATTGATGTGCGGCGAAGGATTTTCCTTCGCCAAAGGACACGATGTTATCATAACTCCACTGTGCATTGTCCTATCACTACAAAACTTCTGTCACATGGTCAGAGTCCAAGCCTGAACAGCTCTATGTGTCAATATTTCCTCAGTGTCATAGCGCCACCTACTGATTCGCCAGGAAACAGGAAGTACTTTGTTAATCCACTCTGCATTATCCAACCGGCTCCAAACTACTGACCTATGATCACAATCCTGAATAGAACAGCTCCATATATGAATATTAGTTCAGGGTCATAGCGCCACCTACTGATCAGTGTGAAAATTAAGTTGTGTTAACATTGTCCAATTGACACAAAATTGCTCACGCTACATCAGAGCGCCTACATGAACAGATATATATGTCTGTGCGTAATAATAGTGATGGCGCCACCTACTGGCAAACCTACTGCCGCAGAGCGCAAAACGCATGCAACGTGGAGAAGTGCATGCTCGATCGATGATGTGCGCTTGGTCATCGATCGCTCTCTCCACCGACCGCAACAGGCTTCAACGTGCGGGTGCTCGGGCCCGCAAGTGCTACAACGTAGCCCTAGTTAGGGCCCGAGCACCGAATGGTGAGAGGCCCTATTGAATCTGTAAGGATTTTTATTATTATTATTATTATTATTATTATTATTATTATTATTAGGGCCCGAGCACCGAATGGTGAGAGGCCCTATTGAATCTGTAAGGATTTTTATTATTATGATTATTATTATTATTATTATTATTATTATTATTATTATTATTTCCCTTTGGGGGGCTTTTTCAGGGTCTAGACATGCTCAAAAAGTTATGAAACTTTGCAGGAAATTAAAGGTCTGCGGATATTTTAGTATTCTGGAGTAATTGGAATTGGGCGTGGCAAAATGGCTCTACAGCGCCCCCTGGAACCAGCCCCTAGGTTTCCACATAACGGATTTTCATCAAAATCTGGATATAGGTGTATCGTGACCAGTCATGAAAAAAAGTCTCATGGAGCATTATGAAAAACGCAACAGGAAGTCCGCCATTTTGCTTTTAGTGGCCATTTTGGCAATATCCCACATTTTTACTTTTACGTACTTGTCCCAGGGCTTTCATCAGATCAACTTCAAATTCAGATGAGTGTCATCACAACAAGATGGAGATAAAAAATGATTGAGGGATTTTTTTTTTATCACACCGTGTGACCGTGGCATGGCGTTGAAAATTGGTTACACGCCATCAAAACACGGGCATCTGTATCTCGGACATACATGTTCCAATCAAGTCCAAACTAGACATGTAAGACAATAGTCCCCGCCTGATGACATCTATGCATAAATGATGACTTAAAACCGCAGCGCCCCCTGGTGGCAACAGGAAATGTCTTGTTTTTTGCTTGTCTTACACTTGGATGAATTTCTCCTCATCCAATGACCTCAACCATGTCAAACTGTATCAAATGGGTCCCAAGACATTGACAATGAAGACATAAGATTACCGTGAATTTTCGTCAAACGCCATATGAATGGCGTGGCATTAAAGTTCATCAACTCGCCGTGAAACACGAAATTGCTGTAACTTCAGTGTTCATGATTCTATCTCTCTCAAACTACATGTGTGTAACAACAGCCCCCCCCTGAAGATATTCATATGGTTTTAAGAAATGGGCGTGGCAAAAAAACTGACCAGCGCCCCCTATAGGGCAACCCCGGCACTACGATGGCCGACATTTATACAAATCTATCGGGACATGTGTCGTTTCATAACAAACAAAAAAATATCTTGGATAGGTATGCTTGACCAAACAGGGAGGCCGCCATTTTGGATTAAGTGGCCATTTTTTTTCCATATTCCACATTTTTACTTGATGCACTTGTCCCAGGGCTTTCATCAGATTAACTTCAAATTAAGATCAGTGCCATCACAACAAGATGGAGATAAAAAGTGATTAAGAGATTGACCTTTCGTCACACCGTGTGACCGTGGCGTGGCGTCTTGAGTTTGATTAAACGCCATCAAAACACGAGGTTCTGTATCTCGGACATACATTGTCCAATCGAGTCCAAACTAGACATGTAAGACAAGGGTGCCATCCTGATGACATCTACACAGAAATTATGACTTGAAATTACAGCGCCCCCTGGTGGCTACAGGAAGTGACATGTTTTATACTTTGATGAACTGCTCCTGGCTGATTTACAATATACAGCTCAAATCAGATCAGTCAAGTCATTAGATCATGGTCAGAATTGTGACGTTTCCTCAAACCGTGTAAACATTGATGTGCGGCGAAGGATTTTCCTTCGCCAAAGGACACGATGTTATCATAACTCCACTGTGCATTGTCCTATCACTACAAAACTTCTGTCACATGGTCAGAGTCCAAGCCTGAACAGCTCTATGTGTCAATATTTCCTCAGTGTCATAGCGCCACCTACTGATTCGCCAGGAAACAGGAAGTACTTTGTTAATCCACTCTGCATTATCCAACCGGCTCCAAACTACTGACCTATGATCACAATACTGATCTGAACAGCTCCACATATAAATATTAGTTCAGGGTCATAGCGCCACCTACTGATCAGTGTGAAAATTAAGTTGTGTTAACATTGTCCAATTGACACAAAATTGCTCACGCTACATCAGAGCGCCTACATGAACAGATCTATATGTCTGTGCGTAATAATAGTGATGGCGCCACCTACTGGCAAACCTACTGCCGCAGAGCGCAAAACGCATGCAACGTGGAGAAGTGCATGCTCGATCGATGATGTGCGCTTGGTCATCGATCGCTCTCTCCACCGACCGCAACAGGCTTCAACGTGCGGGTGCTCGGGCCCGCAAGTGCTACAACGTAGCCCTAGTTAGGGCCCGAGCACCGAATGGTGAGAGGCCCTATTGAATCTGTAAGGATTTTTATTATTATTATTATTATTATTTCCCTTTGGGGGGCTTTTTCAGGGTCTAGACATGCTCAAAAAGTTATGAAACTTTGCAGGAAATTCAAGGTCTGCGGATATTTTAGTATTCTGGAGTAATTGGAATTGGGCGTGGCAAAATGGCTCTACAGCGCCCCCTGGAACCAGCCCCTAGGTTTCCACATAACGGATTTTCATCAAAATCTGGATATAGGTGTATCGTGACCAGTCATGAAAAAAAGTCTCATGGAGCATTATGAAAAACGCAACAGGAAGTCCGCCATTTTGCTTTTAGTGGCCATTTTGGCAATATCCCACATTTTTACTTTTACGTACTTGTCCCAGGGCTTTCATCAGATCAACTTCAAATTCAGATGAGTGTCATCACAACAAGATGGAGATAAAAAATGATTGAGGGATTTTTTTTTTATCACACCGTGTGACCGTGGCATGGCGTTAAAAATTGGTTACACGCCATCAAAACACGGGCATCTGTATCTCGGACATACATGTTCCAATCAAGTCCAAACTAGACATGTAAGACAATAGTCCCCGCCTGATGACATCTATGCATAAATGATGACTTAAAACCGCAGCGCCCCCTGGTGGCAACAGGAAATGTCTTGTTTTTTGCTTGTCTTACACTTGGATGAATTTCTCCTCATCCACTGACCTCAACCATGTCAAACTGTATCAAATGGGTCCCAAGACATTGACAATGAAGACATAAGATTACCGTGACTTTTCGTCAAACGCCATATGAATGGCGTGGCATTAAAGTTCATCAACTCGCCGTGAAACACGAAATTGCTGTAACTTCAGTCTTCATGATTCTATCTCTCTCAAACTACCTGTGTGTAACAACAGCCCCCCCCTGAAGATATTCATATGGTTTTAAGAAATGGGCGTGGCAAAAAAACTGACCAGCGCCCCCTATAGGGCAACCCCGGCACTACGATGGCCGACATTTATACAAATCTATCGGGACATGTGTCGTTTCATAACAAACAAAAAAATATCTTGGATAGGTATGCTTGACCAAACAGGGAGGCCGCCATTTTGGATTAAGTGGCCATTTTTTTTCCATATTCCACATTTTTACTTGATGCACTTGTCCCAGGGCTTTCATCAGATTAACTTCAAATTAAGATCAGTGCCATCACAACAAGATGGAGATAAAAAGTGATTAAGAGATTGACCTTTCGTCACACCGTGTGACCGTGGCGTGGCGTCTTGAGTTTGATTAAACGCCATCAAAACACGAGGTTCTGTATCTCGGACATACATTGTCCAATCGAGTCCAAACTAGACATGTAAGACAAGGGTGCCATCCTGATGACATCTACACAGAAATTATGACTTGAAATTACAGCGCCCCCTGGTGGCTACAGGAAGTGACATGTTTTATACTGTGATGAACTGCTCCTGGCTGATTTACAATATACAGCTCAAATCAGATCAGTCAAGTCATTAGATCATGGTCAGAATTGTGACGTTTCCTCAAACCGTGTAAACATTGATGTGCGGCGAAGGATTTTCCTTCGCCAAAGGCCACGATGTTATCATAACTCCACTGTGCATTGTCCTATCACTACAAAACTTCTGTCACATGGTCAGAGTCCAAGCCTGAACAGCTCTATGTGTCACTATTTCCTCAGTGTCATAGCGCCACCTACTGATTCGCCAGGAAACAGGAAGTACTTTGTTAATCCACTCTGCATTATCCAACCGGCTCCAAACTACTGACCTATGATCACAATACTGATCTGAACAGCTCCACATATAAATATTAGTTCAGGGTCATAGCGCCACCTACTGATCAGTGTGAAAATTAAGTTGTGTTAACATTGTCCAATTGACACAAAATTGCTCACGCTACATCAGAGCGCCTACATGAACAGATATATATGTCTGTGCGTAATAATAGTGATGGCGCCACCTACTGGCAAACCTACTGCCGCAGAGCGCAAAACGCATGCAACGTGGAGAAGTGCATGCTCGATCGATGATGTGCGCTTGGTCATCGATCGCTCTCTCCACCGACCGCAACAGGCTTCAACGTGCGGGTGCTCGGGCCCGCAAGTGCTACAACGTAGCCCTAGTTAGGGCCCGAGCACCGAATGGTGAGAGGCCCTATTGAATCTGTAAGGATTTTTATTATTATTATTATTATTAGGGCCCGAGCACCGAATGGTGAGAGGCCCTATTGAATCTGTAAGGATTTTTATTATTATTATTATTATTATTATTAGGGCCCGAGCACCGAATGATGAGAGGCCCTATTGAATCTGTAAGGATTTTTATTATTATTATTATTATTATTATTATTATTATTATTATTATTATTATTATTATTATTATTATTATTATTATTATTTCCCTTTGGGGGGCTTTTTCAGGGTCTAGACATGCTCAAAAAGTTATGAAACTTTGCTGGAAATTCAAGGTCTGCGGATATTTTAGTATTCTGGAGTAATTGGAATTGGGCGTGGCAAAATGGCTCTACAGCGCCCCCTGGAACCAGCCCCTAGGTTTCCACATAACGGATTTTCATCAAAATCTGGATATAGGTGTATCGTGACCAGTCATGAAAAAAAGTCTCATGGAGCATTATGAAAAACGCAACAGGAAGTCCGCCATTTTGCTTTTAGTGGCCATTTTGGCAATATCCCACATTTTTACTTTTACGTACTTGTCCCAGGGCTTTCATCAGATCAACTTCAAATTCAGATGAGTGTCATCACAACAAGATGGAGATAAAAAATGATTGAGGGATTTTTTTTTTATCACACCGTGTGACCGTGGCATGGCGTTAAAAATTGGTTACACGCCATCAAAACACGGGCATCTGTATCTCGGACATACATGTTCCAATCAAGTCCAAACTAGACATGTAAGACAATAGTCCCCGCCTGATGACATCTATGCATAAATGATGACTTAAAACCGCAGCGCCCCCTGGTGGCAACAGGAAATGTCTTGTTTTTTGCTTGTCTTACACTTGGATGAATTTCTCCTCATCCACTGACCTCAACCATGTCAAACTGTATCAAATGGGTCCCAAGACATTGACAATGAAGACATAAGATTACCGTGACTTTTCGTCAAACGCCATATGAATGGCGTGGCATTAAAGTTCATCAACTCGCCGTGAAACACGAAATTGCTGTAACTTCAGTGTTCATGATTCTATCTCTCTCAAACTACATGTGTGTAACAACAGCCCCCCCCTGAAGATATTCATATGGTTTTAAGAAATGGGCGTGGCAAAAAAACTGACCAGCGCCCCCTATAGGGCAACCCCGGCACTACGATGGCCGACATTTATACAAATCTATCGGGACATGTGTCGTTTCATAACAAACAAAAAAATATCTTGGATAGGTATGCTTGACCAAACAGGGAGGCCGCCATTTTGGATTAAGTGGCCATTTTTTTCCCATATTCCACATTTTTACTTGATGCACTTGTCCCAGGGCTTTCATCAGATTAACTTCAAATTAAGATCAGTGCCATCACAACAAGATGGAGATAAAAAGTGATTAAGAGATTGACCTTTCGTCACACGGTGTGACCGTGGCGTGGCGTCTTGAGTTTGATTAAACGCCATCAAAACACGAGGTTCTGTATCTCGGACATACATTGTCCAATCGAGTCCAAACTAGACATGTAAGACAAGGGTGCCATCCTGATGACATCTACACAGAAATTATGACTTGAAATTACAGCGCCCCCTGGTGGCTACAGGAAGTGACATGTTTTATACTTTGATGAACTGCTCCTGGCTGATTTACAATATACAGCTCAAATCAGATCAGTCAAGTCATAAGATCATGGTCAGAATTGTGACGTTTCCTCAAACCGTGTAAACATTGATGTGCGGCGAAGGATTTTCCTTCGCCAAAGGACACGATGTTATCATAACTCCACTGTGCATTGTCCTATCACTACAAAACTTCTGTCACATGGTCAGAGTCCAAGCCTGAACAGCTCTATGTGTCAATATTTCCTCAGTGTCATAGCGCCACCTACTGATTCGCCAGGAAACAGGAAGTACTTTGTTAATCCACTCTGCATTATCCTCCGGCTCCAAACTACTGACCTATGATCACAATCCTGAATAGAACAGCTCCATATATGAATATTAGTTCAGGATCATAGCGCCACCTACTGATCAGTGTGAAAATTAAGTTGCGGAAACATTGTCCAATTGACACAAAATTGCTCACGCTACATCAGAGCGCCTACATGAACAGATATATATGTCTGTGCGTAATAATAGTGATGGCGCCACCTACTGGCAAACCTACTGCCGCAGAGCGCAAAACGCATGCAACGTGGAGAAGTGCATGCTCGATCGATGATGTGCGCTTGGTCATCGATCGCTCTCTCCACCGACCGCAACAGGCTTCAACGTGCGGGTGCTCGGGCCCGCAAGTGCTACAACGTAGCCCTAGTTATTATTATTATTATTATTATTTCCCTTTGGGGGGCTTTTTCAGGGTCTAGACATGCTCAAAAAGTTATGAAACTTTGCTGGAAATTCAAGGTCTGCGGATATTTTAGTATTCTGGAGTAATTGGAATTGGGCGTGGCAAAATGGCTCTACAGCGCCCCCTGGAACCAGCCCCTAGGTTTCCACATAACGGATTTTCATCAAAATCTGGATATAGGTGTATCGTGACCAGTCATGAAAAAAAGTCTCATGGAGCATTATGAAAAACGCAACAGGAAGTCCGCCATTTTGCTTTTAGTGGCCATTTTGGCAATATCCCACATTTTTACTTTTACGTACTTGTCCCAGGGCTTTCATCAGATCAACTTCAAATTCAGATGAGTGTCATCACAACAAGATGGAGATAAAAAATGATTGAGGGATTTTTTTTTTATCACACCGTGTGACCGTGGCATGGCGTTAAAAATTGGTTACACGCCATCAAAACACGGGCATCTGTATCTCGGACATACATGTTCCAATCAAGTCCAAACTAGACATGTAAGACAATAGTCCCCGCCTGATGACATCTATGCATAAATGATGACTTAAAACCGCAGCGCCCCCTGGTGGCAACAGGAAATGTCTTGTTTTTTGCTTGTCTTACACTTGGATGAATTTCTCCTCATCCACTGACCTCAACCATGTCAAACTGTATCAAATGGGTCCCAAGACATTGACAATGAAGACATAAGATTACCGTGACTTTTCGTCAAACGCCATATGAATGGCGTGGCATTAAAGTTCATCAACTCGCCGTGAAACACGAAATTGCTGTAACTTCAGTGTTCATGATTCTATCTCTCTCAAACTACATGTGTGTAACAACAGCCCCCCCCTGAAGATATTCATATGGTTTTAAGAAATGGGCGTGGCAAAAAAACTGACCAGCGCCCCCTATAGGGCAACCCCGGCACTACGATGGCCGACATTTATACAAATCTATCGGGACATGTGTCGTTTCATAACAAACAAAAAAATATCTTGGATAGGTATGCTTGACCAAACAGGGAGGCCGCCATTTTGGATTAAGTGGCCATTTTTTTCCCATATTCCACATTTTTACTTGATGCACTTGTCCCAGGGCTTTCATCAGATTAACTTCAAATTAAGATCAGTGCCATCACAACAAGATGGAGATAAAAAGTGATTAAGAGATTGACCTTTCGTCACACGGTGTGACCGTGGCGTGGCGTCTTGAGTTTGATTAAACGCCATCAAAAACACGAGGTTCTGTATCTCGGACATACATTGTCCAATCGAGTCCAAACTAGACATGTAAGACAAGGGTGCCATCCTGATGACATCTACACAGAAATTATGACTTGAAATTACAGCGCCCCCTGGTGGCTACAGGAAGTGACATGTTTTATACTTTGATGAACTGCTCCTGGCTGATTTACAATATACAGCTCAAATCAGATCAGTCAAGTCATTAGATCATGGTCAGAATTGTGACATTTCCTCAAACCGTGTAAACATTGATGTTTGGCGAAGGATCATCCTTCGCCAAAGGACACGATGTTTTCATAATTACACTGTGCATTGTCCTATCACTACCAAACTTCTGTCACATGATAAGAGTACAAGCCTGAACAGCTCTATGTGTCAATATTTCCTCAGTGTCATAGCGCCACCTACTGATTCACCAGGAAACAGGAAGTACTTTGTTAATCCACTCTGCATTATCCAACCGGCTCCAAACTACTGACCTATGATCACAATACTGATCTGAACAGCTCCACATATAAATATTAGTTCAGGGTCATAGCGCCACCTACTGATCAGTGTGAAAATTAAGTTGCGGAAACATTGTCCAATTGACACAAAATTGCTCACGCTACATCAGAGCGCCTACATGAACAGATATATATGTCTGTGCGTAATAATAGTGATGGCGCCACCTACTGGCAAACCTACTGCCGCAGAGCGCAAAACGCATGCAACGTGGAGAAGTGCATGCTCGATCGATGATGTGCGCTTGGTCATCGATCGCTCTCTCCACCGACCGCAACAGGCTTCAACGTGCGGGTGCTCGGGCCCGCAAGTGCTACAACGTAGCCCTAGTTAGGGCCCGAGCACCGAATGGTGAGAGGCCCTATTGAATCTGTAAGGATTTTTATTATTATTATTATTATTAGGGCCCGAGCACCGAATGGTGAGAGGCCCTATTGAATCTGTAAGGATTTTTATTATTATTATTATTATTAGGGCCCGAGCACCGAATGGTGAGAGGCCCTATTGAATCTGTAAGGATTTTTATTATTATTATTATTATTTCCCTTTGGGGGGCTTTTTCAGGGTCTAGACATGCTCAAAAAGTTATGAAACTTTGCAGGAAATTCAAGGTCTGCGGATATTTTAGTATTCTGGAGTAATTGGAATTGGGCGTGGCAAAATGGCTCTACAGCGCCCCCTGGAACCAGCCCCTAGGTTTCCACATAACGGATTTTCATCAAAATCTGGATATAGGTGTATCGTGACCAGTCATGAAAAAAAGTCTCATGGAGCATTATGAAAAACGCAACAGGAAGTCCGCCATTTTGCTTTTAGTGGCCATTTTGGCAATATCCCACATTTTTACTTTTACGTACTTGTCCCAGGGCTTTCATCAGATCAACTTCAAATTCAGATGAGTGTCATCACAACAAGATGGAGATAAAAAATGATTGAGGGATTTTTTTTTTATCACACCGTGTGACCGTGGCATGGCGTTAAAAATTGGTTACACGCCATCAAAACACGGGCATCTGTATCTCGGACATACATGTTCCAATCAAGTCCAAACTAGACATGTACGACAATAGTCCCCGCCTGATGACATCTATGCATAAATGATGACTTAAAACCGCAGCGCCCCCTGGTGGCAACAGGAAATGTCTTGTTTTTTGCTTGTCTTACACTTGGATGAATTTCTCCTCATCCACTGACCTCAACCATGTCAAACTGTATCAAATGGGTCCCAAGACATTGACAATGAAGACATAAGATTACCGTGACTTTTCGTCAAACGCCATATGAATGGCGTGGCATTAAAGTTCATCAACTCGCCGTGAAACACGAAATTGCTGTAACTTCAGTGTTCATGATTCTATCTCTCTCAAACTACATGTGTGTAACAACAGCCCCCCCCTGAAGATATTCATATGGTTTTAAGAAATGGGCGTGGCAAAAAAACTGACCAGCGCCCCCTATAGGGCAACCCCGGCACTACGATGGCCGACATTTATACAAATCTATCGGGACATGTGTCGTTTCATAACAAACAAAAAAATATCTTGGATAGGTATATTTGACCAAACAGGGAGGCCGCCATTTTGGATTAAGTGGCCATTTTTTTTCCATATTCCACATTTTTACTTGATGCACTTGTCCCAGGGCTTTCATCAGATTAACTTCAAATTAAGATCAGTGCCATCACAACAAGATGGAGATAAAAAGTGATTAAGAGATTGACCTTTCGTCACACCGTGTGACCGTGGCGTGGCGTCTTGAGTTTGATTAAACGCCATCAAAACACGAGGTTCTGTATCTCGGACATACATTGTCCAATCGAGTCCAAACTAGACATGTAAGACAAGGGTGCCATCCTGATGACATCTACACAGAAATTATGACTTGAAATTACAGCGCCCCCTGGTGGCTACAGGAAGTGACATGTTTTATACTTTGATGAACTGCTCCTGGCTGATTTACAATATACAGCTCAAATCACATCAGTCAAGTCATTAGATCATGGTCAGAATTGTGACGTTTCCTCAAACCGTGTAAACATTGATGTGCGGCGAAGGATTTTCCTTCGCCAAAGGACACGATGTTATCATAACTCCACTGTGCATTGTCCTATCACTACAAAACTTCTGTCACATGGTCAGAGTCCAAGCCTGAACAGCTCTATGTGTCAATATTTCCTCAGTGTCATAGCGCCACCTACTGATTCGCCAGGAAACAGGAAGTACTTTGTTAATCCACTCTGCATTATCCAACCGGCTCCAAACTACTGACCTATGATCACAATCCTGAATAGAACAGCTCCATATATGAATATTAGTTCAGGATCATAGCGCCACCTATTGATCAGTGTGAAAATTAAGTTGCGGAAACATTGTCCAATTGACACAAAATTTCTCACGCTACATCAGAGCGCCTACATGAACAGATATATATGTCTGTGCGTAATAATAGTGATGGCGCCACCTACTGGCAAACCTACTGCCGCAGAGCGCAAAACGCATGCAACGTGGAGAAGTGCATGCTCGATCGATGATGTGCGCTTGCTCATCGATCGCTCTCTCCACCGACCGCAACAGGCTTCAACGTGCGGGTGCTCGGGCCCGCAAGTGCTACAACGTAGCCCTAGTTATTATTAGGGCCCGAGCACCGAAATCGGTGGGAGGCCCTATTGAAATTGAAATGATTATTATTATTATTATTATTATTTTTCTTAGCTTAAATGAATTGGCTTTTTGAGGGCTTTAATGTGCTCAAAAAGTTGTAGGAGTTTGCAGTAAATTCGAAGGCGGCGTAAAATTACGTATTCTGGAGTATTTTGAAAAGGGCGTGGCAAAATGGCTCAAGAGCGCCACCTACGGAAAAGCCCCTCATTTAGCATTCACCGATCCTCAAAAAAAACAAAGATTATTGTGTATCATGACTAGATGCACAAAAAAGTCCATCAGTGCATTATGAATAACGCAACAGGAAGCCCGCCAGTTTGACTTTAGTGGCCATTTTGGTCATATTCCATATTTTTTCTTTGATGTACTTGTCGTACAGCTTTCATCAGATCAACTTCAAATTTAGACGATCGTCATCACAACAAATTGGAGATCTAAAGTTATTGAAGGATTACGTTTTAGCAAAACCGTCTGACCGTGGTGTGGCGTTAAAGTTTGATGAAACGCCATCAAAACACAAGCTTCCATATTTCAGACATATTTTGTCCAATTGAGTCCAAACTAGACACATTCGACAAGAGTCGCCACCAGAAGACATGGGTGCAGAAATTGTGACTTACAATCACAGCGCCCCCTGGTGGTAACGCGAAATGTCTTATTTTGGTACGTGTTATGTTTTTATGTACTACTCAGACAGCTTTCATCAGATCAACTTAAAAATTAGATGAGACTCTACAAAACAAGATGAAGATCTAAAGTTATCAGAATTTAAACTTTTCATCATACCGTGTGACCGTGGTGAGGTCTCAAAGTTCGACTAAACGCCAATATAAGCGAGCTTCTGTAACTTAGACATATTTTGTCCAATCGACTCCAAACTACACATATAAGACAAGAGTCGCGACCGGAAGACATCTACCTAGAAATCATGACTTAAAAGGAAAGCGCCCCCTGGTGGCATCAGGAAATGTCTTGTTTTGGTCATCTTACTCTTTGATGTATTTCCCTCCAGCCACTTTACTAAACCATGTCAAACTGTGTCAAATTGGTCTCAAGATATTGATAATGTAGGCATAACATTATTGTGACTTTTCATCATGCAGATTGTTAATGGCGTGGCATCAAAGTTCATCAGCTCACCATGACCTATGAAACCCATTTTAACAGAGTTACCCTGAACGCAGCATGAGACCGCTTTCGGTTTGTTACGTCTCACACTTGGATGTATTTCTCCTCATTCACTTTGCTAAACCATGTCAAACTGTGTCACATGGGTCTCAATATATTGATAATGTAGGCATAACATTGCTGTGAGTTTTCATCATGCGGATTATTCATAGCTTTGCAGCAGACTTCTTCAACTCGCCATGACAAACGAAGCTGCATTTAACACAGCTGCAAGTGAACGCCTCATGAGTTACGTCGTCACAAGCTGCGGAGCTGTGTATCACGAAGAACCGGAGAACGGTTGGCGAGTCTGGATGAGAGGACGGCGGCGGAGTAACTGTGGACGTTGTTCGCTCAGCAGGTTAGAGTGTGGGACTCAAAGGTTTTTGTCCCCTCTCCCGTTGTGTCTTTTCCTGTGTGAACTCTGCCGCTCTCAACAGCAGCACTGGCTATGAGCTAGCTCCTGCTAGCTCCGACGAAGCATCTCTCAACTGCTACGTAAGTTAAACGGACACTTCTGACTGACTGTGATGATAAGCAAAAGAGACACTGTGGATGTGTGATGTGTTGTACTGCATTTGTTTGATCTGTTTACTAATACTAGCTCTAATAAATACTGTATAAATTATATTTTGCTCCTGAATTGAACTGTGTTAAAGGGGTTCACATGGAAAATATATGTTCAATTATGTAAAGGGTGATTTTTGTTACTATTATACTAATGGAGATTTAGCACTTGCTACACATTGTAAGAGCAGCTGTTCAAAGGAGCACTACGTCTTTTAAGGCTCTTTATTCAGAGTCACGGTGTTGATGTCCTGTCACGTGTTACAGTGAAAAATAACCGTGTCTCCCACCTTCAGTATTTAAATCGTTAATCTCAGACAGACTTCACTGAATTCTTTTGTTAAATATGAGTAAGTCATAGCCTTGTACCTTTACTACAACAGACAGTGTCATACAGAGTTGTGGGCTTATATGCACTACCTATTTCCTAATCTGAAATGATTATGCTCTGATTAACTTTGAACTAATATTTTATTTTTACCATTTAAAAGTCTGTTAATTACTTAACCTGGCCCATGTATGACTTTACATATCTGTGTATTGGTTTCATGTTCCTCTAGAAGGTCCAACTTGACACACAACTTGAATCCAACCAGACTGAACACTGACTCCAGGTACAGACCTGATTTCATTACTTAAAAACAATCAAAGTATTGCACATAATACATAATGTATTAAATTATAATGCAATACTTTTAATGTGAAATAGCTCCATTAAAAACATTCATTGTCATGGTAGTGCACGTTTTAATCCAAAAGCATATTCAAATACACAGTTGAATATCCACAGAAAATAAGATTACACACTTTGTTCATATGTAACTCTTCCTCTACAATAATGACGATCACTTTCATGTTTCCTATCATTTTATTAGGGACAGACGAGCCTGAAGGACACAGCTGTGATGACCATGTTCTGTCTCTTATGGCAAAGCAGAAATATAAAACACTGGGTTCTTATCTAAAGTGTATCAAATCAGATCTCCACCATGTTGCTGCTGAGGACATCAGGTGCTGCAGTTCTTCATCTATGAAGAGAAAAAACGCACTGTTAAAGAATGTTTTGTGTTGTGTATAAAGCACAACAGATTTCAGATAGAACTGTTGTACTGTGGTCTTGGTTTATATCCTCATGGTGAAATGTACATATTTTAAGTCCCTTCTGATAAAAGTGCTGAAAGAAATACAACATTGTACAAATACATAAAATGTCTTTCTACCTCATCAGTACTATTCAAGGTGATAATCTCCCACAGACCTATTGATAACAGTCCAAATCAAGTCTTTCCACTTCTCTCAGTGTGAAAACATAATTCTATAATTAATTTGAGAACTGTTTACAACACTGATGTGTGGAGATTAAAATCATACCTAAACTGTCTAATTCACTGTAAAACTCCATGACATTCGCAGGCCATCTGTAGTTAAGGGAGCAACGCATGGAGTGATGTGTAGATTACTAGTTTGATGATGCATGAGGAGAGGCGGTGGTCGAGTGGCAGAAACTTGGACTATGGGCAGAGAAGGTCTCTGGTTCGTCTTTGGTTCGACTCCATGGAGAGACAACAAAAGTCGAACCTGGATTGATCTGTCCAAAAATCCAAGAGTCTCCCTACCCTCTCTAGTGCCCATGAGCAAGGCACCTCACTCCCCCAACATCTGCTCCCCCGAGCGCCGTACATGGTCGCTCACTGCTCTGTGTGTCCTGCACCAGATGGGTAAAAAGCAGCGATTAAATTTCCCTACCTGCATGAGTGTGCCTTTGCATGTCTGTGCATGTGTTTGGGATGAATAAATGGATTTTAATCTTAATCTTTTAATCTTAATCAGTTGTCTTCCAGTTGACCAGCATGAAGCTGCAGATCTCCACCATGTTGCTGCTCGGGACATCAGGAGCTGCATTAATGAGGAGCAGAAGCGTACTGTTATGAATGTTTTGTGTTGTTTATGAAGCACTACTTATTTCAGCTAGAACCGATGTACTAGGGTCTGGGTTTGTATCCTAATGGTTAAATGCACATACTTTAAATCGCTTTTGATAAAACGTGACAAAGAAATACAACATTGTACACATAGATAAAATGTCTTTCTACCTCATCTGTAATATTCAAGGTGATGATCTCCCACAGAGCTGTTGATAACAGTCCACATCAAGTCTCTCCACTTCCCTCAGTGTGAAAACATAATTATATAATTAATTGGAGAAGTGTTTACAACACTGATGTGTGGACATTATAATGTTATCACTACTGTCTAGTTCACTCTACAACTCCATGACAGACTAAATAAACGATGTGAAAATAGTAATGGCGGATGTACCATCCTGTATCAGAATATTGGTGAAACAGTTACTATCACATGAAACGTACACGTGTAGCGTATTGATAGTAACTCATTAAAAAAAATAATGTCACAACCAAAACAAGACTGTGGAGTTATCTTGCTTCAATCTGTTCATTAGACGTGATAAATAAACGGTAACTTTTATAACAATTACATATTACAAAAAACTTGAGGCATGTAAGCATATGATGATAGATAAAGCAATAGGTTATGTTGGATAGTTTCAAGGTTACTTACCTCTAGTTCAGCACCAGCGGCTGGCCAGAAGAAGTGGAGCTATCTTCCTTGCCGCACAGGGCAAACGCAGGCAATGTGGAGACGAGCGCTTGGTCATCGAACGTTCTCTCTTCCCCGACCGCAACAGACTTGAAATTGCCTGTGCTCGGGCCCGTTAGTGCTACAACGTAGCCCTAGTTATTATTATTTCCCTTTGGGGGGCTTTTTCAGGGTCTAGACATGCTCAAAAAGTTATGAAACTTTGCAGGAAATTCAAGGTCTGCGGATATTTTAGTATTCTGGAGTAATTGGAATTGGGCGTGGCAAAATGGCTCTACAGCGCCCCCTGGAACCAGCCCCTAGGTTTCCACATAACGGATTTTCATCAAAATCTGGATATAGGTGTATCGTGACCAGTCATGAAAAAAAGTCTCATGGAGCATTATGAAAAACGCAACAGGAAGTCCGCCATTTTGCTTTTAGTGGCCATTTTGGCAATATCCCACATTTTTACTTTTACGTACTTGTCCCAGGGCTTTCATCAGATCAACTTCAAATTCAGATGAGTGTCATCACAACAAGATGGAGATAAAAAATGATTGAGGGATTTTTTTTTTATCACACCGTGTGACCGTGGCATGGCGTTAAAAATTGGTTACACGCCATCAAAACACGGGCATCTGTATCTCGGACATACATGTTCCAATCAAGTCCAAACTAGACATGTAAGACAATAGTCCCCGCCTGATGACATCTATGCATAAATGATGACTTAAAACCGCAGCGCCCCCTGGTGGCAACAGGAAATGTCTTGTTTTTTGCTTGTCTTACACTTGGATGAATTTCTCCTCATCCACTGACCTCAACCATGTCAAACTGTATCAAATGGGTCCCAAGACATTGACAATGAAGACATAAGATTACCGTGACTTTTCGTCAAACGCCATATGAATGGCGTGGCATTAAAGTTCATCAACTCGCCGTGAAACACGAAATTGCTGTAACTTCAGTGTTCATGATTCTATCTCTCTCAAACTACATGTGTGTAACAACAGCCCCCCCCTGAAGATATTCATATGGTTTTGAGAAATGGGAGTGGCAAAAAAACTGACCAGCGCCCCCTATAGGGCAACCCCGGCACTACGATGGCCGACATTTATACAAATCTATCGGGACATGTGTCGTTTCATAACAAACAAAAAAATATCTTGGATAGGTATGCTTGACCAAACAGGGAGGCCGCCATTTTGGATTAAGTGGCCATTTTTTTTCCATATTCCACATTTTTACTTGATGCACTTGTCCCAGGGCTTTCATCAGATTAACTTCAAATTAAGATCAGTGCCATCACAACAAGATGGAGATAAAAAGTGATTAAGAGATTGACCTTTCGTCACACCGTGTGACCGTGGCGTGGCGTCTTGAGTTTGATTAAACGCCATCAAAACACGAGGTTCTGTATCTCGGACATACATTGTCCAATCGAGTCCAAACTAGACATGTAAGACAAGGGTGCCATCCTGATGACATCTACACAGACATTATGACTTGAAATTACAGCGCCCCCTGGTGGCTACAGGAAGTGACATGTTTTATACTGTGATGAACTGCTCCTGGCTGATTTACAATATACAGCTCAAATCAGATCAGTCAAGTCATTAGATCATGGTCAGAATTGTGACGTTTCCTCAAACCGTGTAAACATTGATGTGCGGCGAAGGATTTTCCTTCGCCAAAGGCCACGATGTTATCATAACTCCACTGTGCATTGTCCTATCACTACAAAACTTCTGTCACATGGTCAGAGTCCAAGCCTGAACAGCTCTATGTGTCAATATTTCCTCAGTGTCATAGCGCCACCTACTGATTCGCCAGGAAACAGGAAGTACTTTGTTAATCCACTCTGCATTATCCAACCGGCTCCAAACTACTGACCTATGATCACAATACTGATCTGAACAGCTCCACATATAAATATTAGTTCAGGGTCATAGCGCCACCTACTGATCAGTGTGAAAATTAAGTTGTGTTAACATTGTCCAATTGACACAAAATTGCTCACGCTACATCAGAGCGCCTACATGAACAGATATATATGTCTGTGCGTAATAATAGTGATGGCGCCACCTACTGGCAAACCTACTGCCGCAGAGCGCAAAACGCATGCAACGTGGAGAAGTGCATGCTCGATCGATGATGTGCGCTTGGTCATCGATCGCTCTCTCCACCGACCGCAACAGGCTTCAACGTGCGGGTGCTCGGGCCCGCAAGTGCTACAACGTAGCCCTAGTTATTATTATTATTTCCCTTTGGGGGGCTTTTTCAGGGTCTAGACATGCTCAAAAAGTTATGAAACTTTGCAGGAAATTCAAGGTCTGCGGATATTTTAGTATTCTGGAGTAATTGGAATTGGGCGTGGCAAAATGGCTCTACAGCGCCCCCTGGAACCAGCCCCTAGGTTTCCACATAACGGATTTTCATCAAAATCTGGATATAGGTGTATCGTGACCAGTCATGAAAAAAAGTCTCATGGAGCATTATGAAAAACGCAACAGGAAGTCCGCCATTTTGCTTTTAGTGGCCATTTTGGCAATATCCCACATTTTTACTTTTACGTACTTGTCCCAGGGCTTTCATCAGATCAACTTCAAATTCAGATGAGTGTCATCACAACAAGATGGAGATAAAAAATGATTAAGGATTTTTTTTTTATCACACCGTGTGACCGTGGCATGGCGTTAAAAATTGGTTACACGCCATCAAAACACGGGCATCTGTATCTCGGACATACATGTTCCAATCAAGTCCAAACTAGACATGTAAGACAATAGTCCCCGCCTGATGACATCTATGCATAAATGATGACTTAAAACCGCAGCGCCCCCTGGTGGCAACAGGAAATGTGTTGTTTTTTGCTTGTCTTACACTTGGATGAATTTCTCCTCATCCACTGACCTCAACCATGTCAAACTGTATCAAATGGGTCCCAAGACATTGACAATGAAGACATAAGATTACCGTGACTTTTCGTCAAACGCCATATGAATGGCGTGGCATTAAAGTTCATCAACTCGCCGTGAAACACGAAATTGCTGTAACTTCAGTGTTCATGATTCTATCTCTCTCAAACTACATGTGTGTAACAACAGCCCCCCCCTGAAGATATTCATATGGTTTTAAGAAATGGGCGTGGCAAAAAAACTGACCAGCGCCCCCTATAGGGCAACCCCGGCACTACGATGGCCGACATTTATACAAATCTATCGGGACATGTGTCGTTTCATAACAAACAAAAAAATATCTTGGATAGGTATGCTTGACCAAACAGGGAGGCCGCCGTTTTGGATTAAGTGGCCATTTTTTTTCCATATTCCACATTTTTACTTGATGCACTTGTCCCAGGGCTTTCATCAGATTAACTTCAAATTAAGATCAGTGCCATCACAACAAGATGGAGATAAAAAGTGATTAAGAGATTGACCTTTCGTCACACCGTGTGACCGTGGCGTGGCGTCTTGAGTTTGATTAAACGCCATCAAAACACGAGGTTCTGTATCTCGGACATACATTGTCCAATCGAGTCCAAACTAGACATGTAAGACAAGGGTGCCATCCTGATGACATCTACACAGAAATTATGACTTGAAATTACAGCGCCCCCTGGTGGCTACAGGAAGTGACATGTTTTATACTGTGATGAACTGCTCCTGGCTGATTTACAATATACAGCTCAAATCAGATCAGTCAAGTCATTAGATCATGGTCAGAATTGTGACGTTTCCTCAAACCGTGTAAACATTGATGTGCGTCGAAGGATTTTCCTTCGCCAAAGGCCACGATGTTATCATAACTCCACTGTGCATTGTCCTATCACTACAAAACTTCTGTCACATGGTCAGAGTCCAAGCCTGAACAGCTCTATGTGTCAATATTTCCTCAGTGTCATAGCGCCACTTACTGATTCGCCAGGAAACAGGAAGTACTTTGTTAATCCACTCTGCATTATCCAACCGGCTCCAAACTACTGACCTATGATCACAATACTGATCTGAACAGCTCCATATATAAATATTAGTTCAGGGTCATAGCGCTACCTACTGATCAGTGTGAAAATTAAGTTGTGTTAACATTGTCCAATTGACACAAAATTGCTCACGCTACATCAGAGCGCCTACATGAACAGATATATATGTCTGTGCGTAATAATAGTGATGGCGCCACCTACTGGCAAACCTACTGCCGCAGAGCGCAAAACGCATGCAACGTGGAGAAGTGCATGCTCGATCGATGATGTGCGCTTGGTCATCGATCGCTCTCTCCACCGACCGCAACAGGCTTCAACGTGCGGGTGCTCGGGCCCGCAAGTGCTACAACGTAGCCCTAGTTATTATTATTTTTCTTAGCTTAAATGAATTGGCTTTTTGAGGGCTTTAATGTGCTCAAAAAGTTGTAGGAGTTTGCAGTAAATTCGAAGGCGGCGTAAAATTACGTATTCTGGAGTATTTTGAAAAGGGCGTGGCAAAATGGCTCAAGAGCGCCACCTACGGAAAAGCCCCTCATTTAGCATTCACCGATCCTCAAAAAAAACAAAGATTATTGTGTATCATGACTAGATGCACAAAAAAGTCCATCAGTGCATTATGAATAACGCAACAGGAAGCCCGCCAGTTTGACTTTAGTGGCCATTTTGGTCATATTCCATATTTTTTCTTTGATGTACTTGTCTTACAGCTTTCATCAGATCAACTTCAAATTTAGACGATCGTCATCACAACAAATTGGAGATCTAAAGTTATTGAAGGATTACGTTTTAGCAAAACCGTCTGACCGTGGTGTGGCGTTAAAGTTTGATGAAACGCCATCAAAACACAAGCTTCCATATTTCAGACATATTTTGTCCAATTGAGTCCAAACTAGACACATTCGACAAGAGTCGCCACCAGAAGACATGGGTGCAGAAATTGTGACTTACAATCACAGCGCCCCCTGGTGGTAACACGAAATGTCTTGTTTTGGTACGTGTTATGTTTTTATGTACTACTCAGACAGCTTTCATCAGATCAACTTAAAAATTAGATGAGACTCTACAAAACAAGATGAAGATCTAAAGTTATCAGAATTTAAACTTTTCATCATACCGTGTGACCGTGGTGAGGTCTCAAAGTTCGACTAAACGCCAATATAAGCGAGCTTCTGTAACTTAGACATATTTTGTCCAATCGACTCCAAACTACACATATAAGACAAGAGTCGCGACCGGAAGACATCTACCTAGAAATCATGACTTAAAAGGAAAGCGCCCCCTGGTGGCATCAGGAAATGTCTTGTTTTGGTCATCTTACTCTTTGATGTATTTCCCTCCAGCCACTTTACTAAACCATGTCAAACTGTGTCAAATTGGTCTCAAGATATTGATAATGTAGGCATAACATTATTGTGACTTTTCATCATGCAGATTGTTCATGGCGTGGCATCAAAGTTCATCAGCTCACCATGACTAATGAAACCCATTTTAACAGAGTTACCATGAACGCAGCATGAGACCGCTTTCGGTTTGTTACGTCTCACACTTGGATGTATTTCTCCTCATTCACTTTGCTAAACCATGTCAAACTGTGTCACATGGGTCTCAATATATTGATAATGTAGGCATAACATTGCTGTGAGTTTTCATCATGCGGATTATTCATAGCTTTGCAGCAGACTTCTTCAACTCGCCATGACAAACGAAGCTGCATTTAACACAGCTGCAAGTGAACGCCTCATGAGACTCTGAAAAAAGTTACGTCGTCACAAGCTGCGGAGCTGTGTATCACGAAGAACCGGAGAACGGTTGGCGAGTCTGGATGAGAGGACGGCGGCGGAGTCACTGTGGACGTTGTTCGCTCAGCAGGTTAGAGTGTGGGACGCACTCAAAGCTTTTTTCCCCTCTCCCGTTGTGTCTTTTCCTGTGTGAACTCTGCCGCTCTCAACAGCAGCACTGGCTATGAGCTAGCTCCTGCTAGCTCCAACGAAGCATCTCTCAACTGCTACGTAAGTTAAACGGACACTTCTGACTGACTGTGATGATAAGCAAAAGAGACACTGTGGATGTGTGATGTGTTGTACTGCATTTGTTTGATCTGTTTACTAATACTAGCTCAAATAAATACTGTATAAATTATATTTTGCTCCTGAATTGAACTGTGTTAAAGGGGTTCACATGGAAAATATATGTTCAATTATGTAAAGGGTGATTTTTGTTACTATTATACTAATGGAGATTTAGCACTTGCTACACATTGTAAGAGCAGCTGTTCAAAGGAGCACTACGTCTTTTAAGGCTCTTTATTCAGAGTCACGGTGTTGATGTCCTGTCACGTGTTACACTGAAAAATAACCGTGTCTCCCACCTTCAGTATTTAAATCGTTAATCTCAGACAGACTTCACTGAATTCTTTTGTTAAATATGAGTAAGTCATAGCCTTGTAACTTTACTAGAACAGACAGTGTCATACAGAGTTGTAGGCTTATATGCACTACCTATTTCCTAATCTGAAATGATTATGCTCTGATTAACTTTGAATTAATATTTTTTTTTTACCATTTAAAAGTCTGTTAATTACTTAACCTGGCCCATGTATGACTTTACATATCTGTGTATTGGTTTCATGTTCCTCTAGAAGGTCCAACTTGACACACAACTTGAATCCAACCAGACTGAACACTGACTCCAGGTACAGACCTGATTTCATTACTTAAAAACAATCAAAGTATTGCACATAATACATAATATATTAAATTATACTGCAATACTTTTAATGTGAAATAGCTCCATTGAAAACATTCATTGTCATGGTAGTGCACGTTTTAATCCAAAAGCATATTCAAATACACAGTTGAATATCCACAGAAAATAAGATTACACACTTTGTTCATATGTAACTCTTCCTCTACAATAATGACGATCACTTTCATGTTTCCTATCATTTTATTAGGGACAGACGAGCCTGAAGGACACAGCTGTGATGACCATGTTCTGTCTCTTATGGCAAAGCAGAAATATAAAACACTGGGTTCTTATCTAAAGTGTATCAAATCAGATCTCCACCATGTTGCTGCTGAGGACATCAGGTGCTGCAGTTCTTCATCTATGAAGAGAAAAAACGCACTGTTAAAGAATGTTTTGTGTTGTGTATAAAGCACAACAGATTTCAGATAGAACTGTTGTACTGTGGTCTTGGTTTATATCCTCATGGTGAAATGTACATATTTTAAGTCCCTTCTGATAAAAGTGCTGAAAGAAATACAACATTGTACAAATACATAAAATGTCTTTCTACCTCATCAGTACTATTCAAGGTGATAATCTCCCACAGACCTATTGATAACAGTCCAAATCAAGTCTTTCCACTTCTCTCAGTGTGAAAACATAATTCTATAATTAATTTGAGAACTGTTTACAACACTGATGTGTGGAGATTAAAATCATACCTAAACTGTCTAATTCACTGTAAAACTCCATGACATTCGCAGGCCATCTGTAGTTAAGGGAGCAACGCATGGAGTGATGTGTAGATTACTAGTTTGATGATGCATGAGGAGAGGCGGTGGTCGAGTGGCAGAAACTTGGACTATGGGCAGAGAAGGTCTCTGGTTCGTCTTTGGTTCGACTCCATGGAGAGACAACAAAAGTCGAACCTGGATTGATCTGTCCAAAAATCCAAGAGTCTCCCTACCCTCTCTAGTGCCCATGAGCAAGGCACCTCACTCCCCAAGCATCTGCTCCCCCGAGCGCCGTACATGGTCGCTCACTGCTCTGTGTGTCCTGCACCAGATGGGTAAAAAGCAGCGATTAAATTTCCCTACCTGCATGAGTGTGCCTTTGCATGTCTGTGCATGTGTTTGGGATGAATAAATGGATTTTAATCTTAATCTTTTAATCTTAATCAGTTGTCTTCCAGTTGACCAGCATGAAGCTGCAGATCTCCACCATGTTGCTGCTGGGGACATCAGGAGCTGCATTAATGAGGAGCAGAAGCGTACTGTTATGAATGTTTTGTGTTGTTTATGAAGCACTACTTATTTCAGCTAGAACCGATGTACTAGGGTCTGGGTTTGTATCCTAATGGTTAAATGCACATACTTTAAATCGCTTTTGATAAAACGTGACAAAGAAATACAACATTGTACACATAGATAAAATGTCTTTCTACCTCATCTGTAATATTCAAGGTGATGATCTCCCACAGAGCTGTTGATAACAGTCCACATCAAGTCTCTCCACTTCCCTCAGTGTGAAAACATAATTATATAATTAATTGGAGAAGTGTTTACAACACTGATGTGTGGACATTATAATGTTATCACTACTGTCTAATTCACTCTACAACTCCATGACAGACTAAATAAACGATGTGAAAATAGTAATGGCGGATATACCATCCTGTATCAGAATATTGGTGAAACAGTTACTATCACATGAAACGTACACGTGTAGCGTATTGATAGTAACTCATTAAAAAAAATAATGTCACAACCAAAACAAGACTGTCGAGTTATCTTGCTTCAATCTGTTCATTAGACGTGATAAATAAACGGTAACTTTTATAACAATTACATATTACAAAAAACTTGAGGCATGTAAGCATATGATGATAGATAAAGCAATAGGTTATGTTGGATAGTTTCAAGGTTACTTACCTCTAGTTCAGCACCAGCGGCTGGCCAGAAGAAGTGGAGCGATCTTCCTTGCCGCACAGGGCAAACGCAGGCAATGTGGAGACGAGCGCTTGGTCATCGAACGTTCTCTCTTCCCCGACCGCAACAGACTTGAAATTGCCTGTGCTCGGGCCCGTTAGTGCTACAACGTAGCCCTAGTTATTAGGGCCCGAGCACCGAAATCGGTGGGAGGCCCTATTGAAATTGAAATGATTATTAGGGCCCGAGCACCGAAATCGGTGGGAGGCCCTATTGAAATTGAAATGATTATTAGGGCCCGAGCACCGAAATCGGTGGGAGGCCCTATTGAAATTGAAATGATTATTATTATTATTATTATTATTTTTCTTAGCTTAAATGAATTGGCTTTTTGAGGGCTTTAATGTGCTCAAAAAGTTGTAGGAGTTTGCAGTAAATTCGAAGGCGGCGTAAAATTACGTATTCTGGAGTATTTTGAAAAGGGCGTGGCAAAATGGCTCAAGAGCGCCACCTACGGAAAAGCCCCTCATTTAGCATTCACCGATCCTCAAAAAAAACAAAGATTATTGTGTATCATGACTAGATGCACAAAAAAGTCCATCAGTGCATTATGAATAACGCAACAGGAAGCCCGCCAGTTTGACTTTAGTGGCCATTTTGGTCATATTCCATATTTTTTCTTTGATGTACTTGTCGTACAGCTTTCATCAGATCAACTTCAAATTTAGACGATCGTCATCACAACAAATTGGAGATCTAAAGTTATTGAAGGATTACGTTTTAGCAAAACCGTCTGACCGTGGTGTGGCGTTAAAGTTTGATGAAACGCCATCAAAACACAAGCTTCCATATTTCAGACATATTTTGTCCAATTGAGTCCAAACTAGACACATTCGACCAGAGTCGCCACCAGAAGACATGGGTGCAGAAATTGTGACTTACAATCACAGCGCCCCCTGGTGGTAACACGAAATGTCTTGTTTTGGTACGTGTTATGTTTTTATGTACTACTCAGACAGCTTTCATCAGATCAACTTAAAAATTAGATGAGACTCTACAAAACAAGATGAAGATCTAAAGTTATCAGAATTTAAACTTTTCATCATACCGTGTGACCGTGGTGAGGTCTCAAAGTTCGACTAAACGCCAATATAAGCGAGCTTCTGTTACTTAGACATATTTTGTCCAATCGACTCCAAACTACACATATAAGACAAGAGTCGCGACCGGAAGACATCTACCTAGAAATCATGACTTAAAAGGAAAGCGCCCCCTGGTGGCATCAGGAAATGTCTTGTTTTGGTCATCTTACTCTTTGATGTATTTCCCTCCAGCCACTTTACTAAACCATGTCAAACTGTGTCAAATTGGTCTCAAGATATTGATAATGTAGGCATAACATTATTGTGACTTTTCATCATGCAGATTGTTAATGGCGTGGCATCAAAGTTCATCAGCTCACCATGACCAATGAAACCCATTTTAACAGAGTTACCCTGAACGCAGCATGAGACCGCTTTCGGTTTGTTACGTCTCACACTTGGATGTATTTCTCCTCATTCACTTTGCTAAACCATGTCAAACTGTGTCACATGGGTCTCAATATATTGATAATGTAGGCATAACATTGCTGTGAGTTTTCATCATGCGGATTATTCATAGCTTTGCAGCAGACTTCTTCAACTCGCCATGACAAACGAATCTGCATTTAACACAGCTGCAAGTGAACGCCTCATGAGACTCTGAAAGAAGTTACGTCGTCACAAGCTGCGGAGCTGTGTATCACGAAGAACCGGAGAACGGTTGGCGAGTCTGGATGAGAGGACGGCGGCGGAGTCACTGTGGACGTTGTTAGCTCAGCAGGTTAGAGTGTGGGACGCACTCAAAGCTTTTTTCCCCCGTCCGTCGTGTCTTTTCCTGTGTGAACTCTGCCGCTCTCAACAGCAGCACTGGCTATGAGCTAGCTCCTGCTAGCTCCAACGAAGCATCTCTCAACTGCTAAGTAAGTTAAACGGACACTTCTGACTGACTGGGATGATAAGCAAAAGAGACACTGTGGATGTGTGATGTGTTGTACTGCATTTGTTTGATCTGCTTACTAATACTAGCTCTAATAAATACTGTATAAATTATATTTTGCTCCTGAATTGAACTGTGTTAAAGGGGTTCACATGGAAAATATATGTTCAATTATGTAAAGGGTGATTTTTGTTACTATTATACTAATGGAGATTTAGCACTTGCTACACATTGTAAGAGCAGCTGTTCAAAGGAGCACTACGTCTTTTAAGGCTCTTTATTCAGAGTCACGGTGTTGATGTCCTGTCACGTGTTACAGTGAAAAATAACCGTGTCTCCTACCTTCAGTATTTAAATCGTTAATCTCAGACAGACTTCACTGAATTCTTTTGTTAAATATGAGTAAGTCATAGCCTTGTAACTTTACTAGAACAGACAGTGTCATACAGAGTTGTGGGCTTATATGCACTACCTATTTCCTAATCTGAAATGATTATGCTCTGATTAACTTTGAACTAATATTTTATTTTTACCATTTAAAAGTCTGTTAATTACTTAACCTGGCCCATGTATGACTTTACATATCTGTGTATTGGTTTCATGTTCCTCTAGAAGGTCCAACTTGACACACAACTTGAATCCAACCAGACTGAACACTGACTCCAGGTACAGACCTGATTTCATTACTTAAAAACAATCAAAGTATTGCACATAATACATAATGTATTAAATTATAATGCAATACTTTTAATGTGAAATAGCTCCATTAAAAACATTCATTGTCATGGTAGTGCACGTTTTAATCCAAAAGCATATTCAAATACACAGTTGAATATCCACAGAAAATAAGATTACACACTTTGTTCATATGTAACTCTTCCTCTACAATAATGACGATCACTTTCATGTTTCCTATCATTTTATTAGGGACAGACGAGCCTGAAGGACACAGCTGTGATGACCATGTTCTGTCTCTTATGGCAAAGCAGAAATATAAAACACTGGGTTCTTATCTAAAGTGTATCAAATCAGATCTCCACCATGTTGCTGCTGAGGACATCAGGTGCTGCAGTTCTTCATCTATGAAGAGAAAAAACGCACTGTTAAAGAATGTTTTGTGTTGTGTATAAAGCACAACAGATTTCAGATAGAACTGTTGTACTGTGGTCTTGGTTTATATCCTCATGGTGAAATGTACATATTTTAAGTCCCTTCTGATAAAAGTGCTGAAAGAAATACAACATTGTACAAATACATAAAATGTCTTTCTACCTCATCAGTACTATTCAAGGTGATAATCTCCCACAGACCTATTGATAACAGTCCAAATCAAGTCTTTCCACTTCTCTCAGTGTGAAAACATAATTCTATAATTAATTTGAGAACTGTTTACAACACTGATGTGTGGAGATTAAAATCATACCTAAACTGTCTAATTCACTGTAAAACTCCATGACATTCGCAGGCCATCTGTAGTTAAGGGAGCAACGCATGGAGTGATGTGTAGATTACTAGTTTGATGATGCATGAGGAGAGGCGGTGGTCGAGTGGCAGAAACTTGGACTATGGGCAGAGAAGGTCTCTGGTTCGTCTTTGGTTCGACTCCATGGAGAGACAACAAAAGTCGAACCTGGATTGATCTGTCCAAAAATCCAAGAGTCTCCCTACCCTCTCTAGTGCCCATGAGCAAGGCACCTCACTCCCCCAACATCTGCTCCCCCGAGCGCCGTACATGGTCGCTCACTGCTCTGTGTGTCCTGCACCAGATGGGTAAAAAGCAGCGATGAAATTTCCCTACCTGCATGAGTGTGCCTTTGCAAGTCTGTGCATGTGTTTGGGATGAATAAATGGATTTTAATCTTAATCTTTTAATCTTAATCAGTTGTCTTCCAGTTGACCAGCATGAAGCTGCAGATCTCCACCATGTTGCTGCTGGGGACATCAGGAGCTGCATTAATGAGGAGCAGAAGCGTACTGTTATGAATGTTTTGTGTTGTTTATGAAGCACTACTTATTTCAGCTAGAACCGATGTACTAGGGTCTGGGTTTGTATCCTAATGGTTAAATGCACATACTTTAAATCGCTTTTGATAAAACGTGACAAAGAAATACAACATTGTACACATAGATAAAATGTCTTTCTACCTCATCTGTAATATTCAAGGTGATGATCTCCCACAGAGCTGTTGATAACAGTCCACATCAAGTCTCTCCACTTCCCTCAGTGTGAAAACATAATTATATAATTAATTGGGGAAGTGTTTACAACACTGATGTGTGGACATTATAATGTTATCACTACTGTCTAATTCACTCTACAACTCCATGACAGACTAAATAAACGATGTGAAAATAGTAATGGCGGATATACCATCCTGTATCAGAATATTGGTGAAACAGTTACTATCACATGAAACGTACACGTGTAGCGTATTGATAGTAACTCATTAAAAAAAATAATGTCACAACCAAAACAAGACTGTCGAGTTATCTTGCTTCAATCTGTTCATTAGACGTGATAAATAAACGGTAACTTTTATAACAATTACATATTACAAAAAAATTGAGGCATGTAAGCATATGATGATAGATAAAGCAATAGGTTATGTTGGATAGTTTCAAGGTTACTTACCTCTAGTTCAGCACCAGCGGCTGGCCAGAAGAAGTGGAGCGATCTTCCTTGCCGCACAGGGCAAACGCAGGCAATGTGGAGACGAGCGCTTGGTCATCGAACGTTCTCTCTTCCCCGACCGCAACAGACTTGAAATTGCCTGTGCTCGGGCCCGTTAGTGCTACAACGTAGCCCTAGTTATTAGGGCCCGAGCACCGAATGGTGAGAGGCCCTATTGAATCTGTAAGGATTTTTATTATTAGGGCCCGAGCACCGAAATCGGTGGGAGGCCCTATTGAAATTGAAATGATTATTATTATTATTAGGGCCCGAGCACCGAAATCGGTGGGAGGCCCTATTGAAATTGAAATGATTATTATTAGGGCCCGAGCACCGAAATCGGTGGGAGGCCCTATTGAAATTGAAATGATTATTATTATTATTATTATTATTATTTTTCTTAGCTTAAATGAATTGGCTTTTTGAGGGCTTTAATGTGCTCAAAAAGTTGTAGGAGTTTGCATCAAATTCGAAGGCGGCGTAAAATTACGTATTCTGGAGTATTTTGAAAAGGGCGTGGCAAAATGGCACAAGAGCGCCACCTAAGGAAAAGCCCCTCATTTAGCATTCACCGATCCTCAAAAAAAACATAGACTATTGTGTATCATGAGTAGTTGCACAAAAAAGTCCATCAGTGCATTATGAATAACGCAACAGGAAGCCCGCCAGTTTGACTTTAGTGGCCATTTTGGTCATATTCCATATTTTTTCTTTGATGTACTTGTCGTACAGCTTTCATCAGATCAACTTCAAATTTAAACGATCGTCATCACAACAAATTGGAGATCTAAAGTTATTGAAGTATTACGTTTTAGCAAAACCGTCTGACCGTGGTGTGGCGTTAAAGTTTGATGAAACGCCATCAAAACACAAGCTTCCATATTTCAGACATATTTTGTCCAATTGAGTCCAAACTAGACACATTCGACCAGAGTCGCCACCAGAAGACATGGGTGCAGAAATTGTGACTTACAATCACAGCGCCCCCTGGTGGTAACACGAAATGTCTTGTTTTGGTACGTGTTATGTTTTTATGTACTACTCAGACAGCTTTCATCAGATCAACTTAAAAATTAGATGAGACTCTACAAAACAAGATGAAGATCTAAAGTTATCAGAATTTAAACTTTTCATCATACCGTGTGACCGTGGTGAGGTCTCAAAGTTCGACTAAACGCCAATATAAGCGAGCTTCTGTAACTTAGACATATTTTGTCCAATCGACTCCAAACTACACATATAAGACAAGAGTCGCGACCGGAAGACATCTACCTAGAAATCATGACTTAAAAGGAACGCGCCCCCTGGTGGCATCAGGAAATGTCTTGTTTTGGTCATCTTACTCTTTGATGTGTTTCCCTCCAGCCACTTTACTAAACCATGTCAAACTGTGTCAAATTGGTCTCAAGATATTGATAATGTAGGCATAACATTATTGTGACTTTTCATCATGCAGATTGTTAATGGCGTGGCATCAAAGTTCATCAGCTCACCATGACCAATGAAACCCATTTTAACAGAGTTACCCTGAACGCAGCATGAGACCGCTTTCGGTTTGTTACGTCTCACACTTGGATGTATTTCTCCTCATTCACTTTGCTAAACCATGTCAAACTGTGTCACATGGGTCTCAATATATTGATAATGTAGGCATAACATTGCTGTGAGTTTTCATCATGCGGATTATTCATAGCTTTGCAGCAGACTTCTTCAACTCGCCATGACAAACGAATCTGCATTTAACACAGCTGCAAGTGAACGCCTCATGAGACTCTGAAAGAAGTTACGTCGTCACAAGCTGCGGAGCTGTGTATCACGAAGAACCGGAGAACGGTTGGCGAGTCTGGATGAGAGGACGGCGGCGGAGTCACTGTGGACGTTGTTAGCTCAGCAGGTTAGAGTGTGGGACGCACTCAAAGCTTTTTTCCCCCGTCCGTCGTGTCTTTTCCTGTGTGAACTCTGCCGCTCTCAACAGCAGCACTGGCTATGAGCTAGCTCCTGCTAGCGCCAACGAAGCATCTCTCAACTGCTACGTAAGTTAAACGGACACTTCTGACTGACTGTGATGATAAGCAAAAGAGACACTGTGGATGTGTGATGTGTTGTACTGCATTTGTTTGATCTGCTTACTAATACTAGCTCTAATAAATACTGTATAAATTATATTTTGCTCCTGAATTGAACTGTGTTAAAGGGGTTCACATGGAAAATATATGTTCAATTATGTAAAGGGTGATTTTTGTTACTATTATACTAATGGAGATTTAGCACTTGCTACACATTGTAAGAGCAGCTGTTCAAAGGAGCACTACGTCTTTTAAGGCTCTTTATTCAGAGTCACGGTGTTGATGTCCTGTCACGTGTTACAGTGAAAAATAACCGTGTCTCCTACCTTCAGTATTTAAATCGTTAATCTCAGACAGACTTCACTGAATTCTTTTGTTAAATATGAGTAAGTCATAGCCTTGTAACTTTACTAGAACAGACAGTGTCATACAGAGTTGTGGGCTTATATGCACTACCTATTTCCTAATCTGAAATGATTATGCTCTGATTAACTTTGAACTAATATTTTATTTTTACCATTTAAAAGTCTGTTAATTACTTAACCTGGCCCATGTATGACTTTACATATCTGTGTATTGGTTTCATGTTCCTCTAGAAGGTCCAACTTGACACACAACTTGAATCCAACCAGACTGAACACTGACTCCAGGTACAGACCTGATTTCATTACTTAAAAACAATCAAAGTATTGCACATAATACATAATGTATTAAATTATAATGCAATACTTTTAATGTGAAATAGCTCCATTAAAAACATTCATTGTCATGGTAGTGCACGTTTTAATCCAAAAGCATATTCAAATACACAGTTGAATATCCACAGAAAATAAGATTACACACTTTGTTCATATGTAACTCTTCCTCTACAATAATGACGATCACTTTCATGTTTCCTATCATTTTATTAGGGACAGACGAGCCTGAAGGACACAGCTGTGATGACCATGTTCTGTCTCTTATGGCAAAGCAGAAATATAAAACACTGGGTTCTTATCTAAAGTGTATCAAATCAGATCTCCACCATGTTGCTGCTGAGGACATCAGGTGCTGCAGTTCTTCATCTATGAAGAGAAAAAACGCACTGTTAAAGAATGTTTTGTGTTGTGTATAAAGCACAACAGATTTCAGATAGAACTGTTGTACTGTGGTCTTGGTTTATATCCTCATGGTGAAATGTACATATTTTAAGTCCCTTCTGATAAAAGTGCTGAAAGAAATACAACATTGTACAAATACATAAAATGTCTTTCTACCTCATCAGTACTATTCAAGGTGATAATCTCCCACAGACCTATTGATAACAGTCCAAATCAAGTCTTTCCACTTCTCTCAGTGTGAAAACATAATTCTATAATTAATTTGAGAACTGTTTACAACACTGATGTGTGGAGATTAAAATCATACCTAAACTGTCTAATTCACTGTAAAACTCCATGACATTCGCAGGCCATCTGTAGTTAAGGGAGCAACGCATGGAGTGATGTGTAGATTACTAGTTTGATGATGCATGAGGAGAGGCGGTGGTCGAGTGGCAGAAACTTGGACTATGGGCAGAGAAGGTCTCTGGTTCGTCTTTGGTTCGACTCCATGGAGAGACAACAAAAGTCGAACCTGGATTGATCTGTCCAAAAATCCAAGAGTCTCCCTACCCTCTCTAGTGCCCATGAGCAAGGCACCTCACTCCCCCAACATCTGCTCCCCCGAGCGCCGTACATGGTCGCTCACTGCTCTGTGTGTCCTGCACCAGATGGGTAAAAAGCAGCGATGAAATTTCCCTACCTGCATGAGTGTGCCTTTGCAAGTCTGTGCATGTGTTTGGGATGAATAAATGGATTTTAATCTTAATCTTTTAATCTTAATCAGTTGTCTTCCAGTTGACCAGCATGAAGCTGCAGATCTCCACCATGTTGCTGCTGGGGACATCAGGAGCTGCATTAATGAGGAGCAGAAGCGTACTGTTATGAATGTTTTGTGTTGTTTATGAAGCACTACTTATTTCAGCTAGAACCGATGTACTAGGGTCTGGGTTTGTATCCTAATGGTTAAATGCACATACTTTAAATCGCTTTTGATAAAACGTGACAAAGAAATACAACATTGTACACATAGATAAAATGTCTTTCTACCTCATCTGTAATATTCAAGGTGATGATCTCCCACAGAGCTGTTGATAACAGTCCACATCAAGTCTCTCCACTTCCCTCAGTGTGAAAACATAATTATATAATTAATTGGGGAAGTGTTTACAACACTGATGTGTGGACATTATAATGTTATCACTACTGTCTAATTCACTCTACAACTCCATGACAGACTAAATAAACGATGTGAAAATAGTAATGGCGGATATACCATCCTGTATCAGAATATTGGTGAAACAGTTACTATCACATGAAACGTACACGTGTAGCGTATTGATAGTAACTCATTAAAAAAAATAATGTCACAACCAAAACAAGACTGTCGAGTTATCTTGCTTCAATCTGTTCATTAGACGTGATAAATAAACGGTAACTTTTATAACAATTACATATTACAAAAAAATTGAGGCATGTAAGCATATGATGATAGATAAAGCAATAGGTTATGTTGGATAGTTTCAAGGTTACTTACCTCTAGTTCAGCACCAGCGGCTGGCCAGAAGAAGTGGAGCGATCTTCCTTGCCGCACAGGGCAAACGCAGGCAATGTGGAGACGAGCGCTTGGTCATCGAACGTTCTCTCTTCCCCGACCGCAACAGACTTGAAATTGCCTGTGCTCGGGCCCGTTAGTGCTACAACGTAGCCCTAGTTATTAGGGCCCGAGCACCGAATGGTGAGAGGCCCTATTGAATCTGTAAGGATTTTTATTATTAGGGCCCGAGCACCGAAATCGGTGGGAGGCCCTATTGAAATTGAAATGATTATTATTATTATTAGGGCCCGAGCACCGAAATCGGTGGGAGGCCCTATTGAAATTGAAATGATTATTATTAGGGCCCGAGCACCGAAATCGGTGGGAGGCCCTATTGAAATTGAAATGATTATTATTATTATTATTAGGGCCCGAGCACCGAAATCGGTGAGAGGACCTATTGAAATTGAAAAGATTATTATTATTATTATTTTTCTTCGCTCAGTGAATTGGCTTTTTGAGGGCTTTAACGTGCTCAAAAAGTTTCTAAAGTGTACAGTAAATTACAAATGTGCGCAAGTTTACGTTTTCTGAAGTATTTTGAAAAGGGCGTGGCAAAATGGCTCAAGAGCGCCACCTACGGAAAAGCCCCTCATTTAGCATTCACCGATCCTCAAAAAAAACAAAGATTATTGTGTATCATGACTAGATGCACAAAAAAGTCCATCAGTTCATTATGAATAACGCAACAGGAAGCCCGCCAGTTTGACTTTAGTGGCCATTTTGGTCATATTCCATATTTTTTCTTTGATGTACTTGTCGTACAGCTTTCATCAGATCAACTTCAAATTTAGACGATCGTCATCACAACAAATTGGAGATCTAAAGTTATTGAAGGATTACGTTTTAGCAAAACCGTCTGACCGTGGTGTGGCGTTAAAGTTTGATGAAACGCCATCAAAACACAAGCTTCCATATTTCAGACATATTTTGTCCAATTGAGTCCAAACTAGACACATTCGACAAGAGTCGCCACCAGAAGACATGGGTGCAGAAATTGTGACTTACAATCACAGCACCCCCTGGTGGTAACGCGAAATGTCTTATTTTGGTACGTGTTATGTTTTTATGTACTACTCAGACAGCTTTCATCAGATCAACTTAAAAATTAGATGAGACTCTACAAAACAAGATGAAGATCTAAAGTTATCAGAATTTAAACTTTTCATCATACCGTGTGACCGTGGTGAGGTCTCAAAGTTCGACTAAACGCCAATATAAGCGAGCTTCTGTAACTTAGACATATTTTGTCCAATCGACTCCAAACTACACATATAAGACAAGAGTCGCGACCGGAAGACATCTACCTAGAAATCATGACTTAAAAGGAAAGCGCCCCCTGGTGGCATCAGGAAATGTCTTGTTTTGGTCATCTTACTCTTTGATGTATTTCCCTCCAGCCACTTTACTAAACCATGTCAAACTGTGTCAAATTGGTCTCAAGATATTGATAATGTAGGCATAACATTATTGTGACTTTTCATCATGCAGATTGTTAATGGCGTGGCATCAAAGTTCATCAGCTCACCATGACCAATGAAACCCATTTTAACAGAGTTACCCTGAACGCAGCATGAGACCGCTTTCGGTTTGTTACGTCTCACACTTGGATGTATTTCTCCTCATTCACTTTGCTAAACCATGTCCAACTGTGTCACATGGGTCTCAATATATTGATAATGTAGGCATAACATTGCTGTGAGTTTTCATCATGCGGATTATTCATAGCTTTGCAGCAGACTTCTTCAACTCGCCATGACAAACGAAGCTGCATTTAACACAGCTGCAAGTGAACGCCTCATGAGACTCTGAACAAAGTTACGTCGTCACAAGCTGCGGAGCTGTGTATCACGAAGAACCGGAGAACGGTTGGCGAGTCTGGATGAGAGGACGGCGGCGGAGTCACTGTGGACGTTGTTCGCTCAGCAGGTTAGAGTGTGGGACGCACTCAAAGCTTTTTTCCCCCGTCCGTCGTGTCTTTTCCTGTGTGAACTCTGCCGCTCTCAACAGCAGCACTGGCTATGAGCTAGCTCCTGCTAGCTCCAACGAAGCATCTCTCAACTGCTACGTAAGTTAAACGGACACTTCTGACTGACTGTGATGATAAGCAAAAGAGACACTGTGGATGTGTGATGTGTTGTACTGCATTTGTTTGATCTGTTTACTAATACTAGCTCTAATAAATACTGTATAAATTATATTTTGCTCCTGAATTGAACTGTGTTAAAGGGGTTCACATGGAAAATATATGTTCAATTATGTAAAGGGTGATTTTTGTTAATATTATACTAATGGAGATTTAGCACTTGCTACACATTGTAAGAGCAGCTGTTCAAAGGAGCACTACGTCTTTTAAGGCTCTTTATTCAGAGTCACGGTGTTGATGTCCTGTCACGTGTTACAGTGAAAAATAACCGTGTCTCCCACCTTCAGTATTTAAATCGTTAATCTCAGACAGACTTCACTGAATTCTTTTGTTAAATATGAGTAAGTCATAGCCTTGTACCTTTACTAGAATAGACAGTGTCATACAGAGTTGTGGGCTTATATGCACTACCTATTTCCTAATCTGAAATGATTATGCTCTGATTAACTTTGAACTAATATTTTATTTTTACCATTTAAAAGTCTGTTAATTACTTAACCTGGCCCATGTATGACTTTACATATCTGTGTATTGGTTTCATGTTCCTCTAGAAGGTCCAACTTGACACACAACTTGAATCCAACCAGACTGAACACTGACTCCAGGTACAGACCTGATTTCATTACTTAAAAACAATCAAAGTATTGCACATAATACATAATGTATTAAATTATAATGCAATACTTTTAATGTGAAATAGCTCCATTAAAAACATTCATTGTCATGGTAGTGCACGTTTTAATCCAAAAGCATATTCAAATACACAGTTGAATATCCACAGAAAATAAGATTACACACTTTGTTCATATGTAACTCTTCCTCTACAATAATGACGATCACTTTCATGTTTCCTATCATTTTATTAGGGACAGACGAGCCTGAAGGACACAGCTGTGATGACCATGTTCTGTCTCTTATGGCAAAGCAGAAATATAAAACACTGGGTTCTTATCTAAAGTGTATCAAATCAGATCTCCACCATGTTGCTGCTGAGGACATCAGGTGCTGCAGTTCTTCATCTATGAAGAGAAAAAACGCACTGTTAAAGAATGTTTTGTGTTGTGTATAAAGCACAACAGATTTCAGATAGAACTGTTGTACTGTGGTCTTGGTTTATATCCTCATGGTGAAATGTACATATTTTAAGTCCCTTCTGATAAAAGTGCTGAAAGAAATACAACATTGTACAAATACTTAAAATGTCTTTCTACCTCATCAGTACTATTCAAGGTGATAATCTCCCACAGACCTATTGATAACAGTCCAAATCAAGTCTTTCCACTTCTCTCAGTGTGAAAACATAATTCTATAATTAATTTGAGAACTTCCTCAGTGTGAAAACATAATTATATAATTAATTGGAGAAGTGTTTACAACACTGATGTGTGGACATTATAATGTTATCACTACTGTCTAATTCACTCTACAACTCCATGACAGACTAAATAAACAATGTGAAAATAGTAATGGCGGATATACCATCCTGTATCAGAATATTGGTGAAACAGTTACTATCACATGAAACGTACACGTGTAGCGTATTGATAGTAACTCATTAAAAAAAATAATGTCACAACCAAAACAAGACTGTCGAGTTATCTTGCTTCAATCTGTTCATTAGACGTGATAAATAAATGGTAACTTTTATAACAATTACATATTACAAAAAACTTGAGGCATGTAAGCATATGATGATAGATAAAGCAATAGGTTATGTTGGATAGTTTCAAGGTTACTTACCTCTAGTTCAGCAGCAGCGGCTGGCCAGAAGAAGTGGAGCAATCTTCCTTGCCGCACAGGGCAAACGCAGGCAATGTGGAGACGAGCGCTTGGTCATCGAACGTTCTCTCTTCCCCGACCGCAACAGACTTGAAATTGCCTGTGCTCGGGCCCGTTAGTGCTACAACGTAGCCCTAGTTATTATTATTTTTCTTAGCTTAAATGAATTGGCTTTTTGAGGGCTTTAATGTGCTCAAAAAGTTGTAGGAGTTTGCATCAAATTCGAAGGCGGCGTAAAATTACGTATTCTGGAGTATTTTGAAAAGGGCGTGGCAAAATGGCACAAGAGCGCCACCTAAGGAAAAGCCCCTCATTTAGCATTCACCGATCCTCAAAAAAAACATAGACTATTGTGTATCATGAGTAGTTGCACAAAAAAGTCCATCAGTGCATTATGAATAACGCAACAGGAAGCCCGCCAGTTTGACTTTAGTGGCCATTTTGGTCATATTCCATATTTTTTCTTTGATGTACTTGTCGTACAGCTTTCATCAGATCAACTTCAAATTTAAACGATCGTCATCACAACAAATTGGAGATCTAAAGTTATTGAAGGATTACGTTTTAGCAAAACCGTCTGACCGTGGTGTGGCGTTAAAGTTTGATGAAACGCCATCAAAACACAAGCTTCCATATTTCAGACATATTTTGTCCAATTGAGTCCAAACTAGACACATACGACAAGAGTCGCCACCAGAAGACATCGGTGCAGAAATTGTGACTTACAATCACAGCGCCCCCTGGTGGCAACAGGAAATGTCTTGTTTTTAAGACGTGTTATGTTTTTATGTACTTCTCGGAGAGCTTTCATCAGATCAACTTAAAAATTAGATGAGACTCTACAAAACAAGATGAAGATCTAAAGTTATCAATATTTAAACTTTTCATCATACCGTGTGACCGTGGTGAGGTCTCAAAGTTCGACTAAACGCCAATATAAGCGAGCTTCTGTAACTTAGACATATTTTGTCCAATCGACTCCAAACTACACATATAAGACAAGAGTCGCGACCGGAAGACATCTACCTAGAAATCATGACTTAAAAGGAAAGCGCCCCCTGGTGGCATCAGGAAATGTCTTGTTTTTGTACATCGTGCACTTTGATTTATTTGTCGGAGAACTTTCATCACATCAATTTAAAATTTAGACGGGTGGCATCACAACAAGATGGAGATCTAAAGTTATCAAAGAAACAACTTTTCGACACACCGTCTGACTGTGGCAAGGCGTCAAATCAGCTCACCATGACACACGAAAACGCTTAAAGGGGACATATTCGCTTTAAAGGGGACATATTATTTCCATTTCAACACAGTTGATATGGTTCCTTGGGGTCTTAATGAAACGTCTGTAAAATATTTTGGTAAAAATACCCCAAGGATAATTTAAAACAGCACCTTTTTACTCTGTCTAAAACAGACCTCCTCAGATCAACCTGTTTTGAAGGCCCCGCCCCCCTCTCACCCCGCCCCCATCTTACCCCAGCCCCTTTAAACCCCTCTCATCCCTCCCCCTTCTCACCCCTCCCCCCTCTCATGGAGGTGTAGGACATGTGCTTGAATGTGTTGTCACTACAGAATGCATTCAACATCTATAGGGCAGATTGTGGGCCTCGTGAAAATTTACGTATTCTGGGGTATTTGGAAATGGGTGTGGCAAAATGGCTCAACAGCGCCACCAACGGTGCTTTCCCTCATTTACGGAGAAACACCTCATTTAGCATTCACTGATCCGCACGAAATTGAAGACAGTTGTGTATCATCACCAGATGCACAAAAAACGCGTTCGGAGCAATATGAAAAACGCAACAGGAAGCACGCCATTTTCGATTTCGTGGCCATTTTGGTCATATTCCATAATCTTTTACTTTGATATACTTCTCGTACAGCTTTCATCACATCAACTGAAAATTTAGACGAGTGTCATCACAACAAGATGGAGATCTAAAGTTATCAAAGAAACAACTTTTCGTCACACTGTCTGACTGTGGCGGGGCGTCACATCAGCTCGCCATGACACACGAAAACGCTTTAACTTCCGTGTTCATGGGTCCATCTCCCTCAAACTACATGTGTGTATCATCAGCCCCCCTCCCTTGAAGATATTCAGATGGTTTTAAAGAATGGGCGTGGCAAAATGGCTCAACAGCGCCACCAACGGAGCTTCCCCTCATTTATGGAGAAACACCTCATTTAGAATTCACTGATCCTCACGAAATTGAAGACATTTGTGTATCATCACCAGATGCACAAAAAACGCGCTCGGAGCAATTTGAAAAACGCAACAGCAACCCCGCCATTTTCGATTTGGACCATATTTCCATGTTTTTTATTTTCAAGTACTTCTTGGAGAGCTTTCATCAGATCAACTGAAAATTTAGACGAGTGTCATCACAACAAGATGGAGATCTAAAGTTATTGAAAGATCAATTTTTCGCCACACCGTGTGACCGTGGCGAGGCCACGCGACCTGATGACATCAACAAAGACAACATGACTTAAAATCATAGCGCCACCTGCTGGCTACAGGAAGTGAAGCGTTTATCTTGCAGCAGTGCGCAAATGCATGCAGCGCTGAGACGAGCGCTTGGTCATCGAACGTTCTCTCTTCCCCGACCGCAACAGACTTGAAATTGCCTATGCTCGGGCCCGTTAGTGCTACAACGTAGCCCTAGTTAGGGCCCGAGCACCGAAATCGGTGAGAGGACCTATTGAAATTGAAAAGATTATTATTATTATTATTTTTCTTCGCTCAGTGAATTGCCTTTTTGAGGGCTTTAACGTGCTCAAAAAGTTTCTAAAGTGTACAGTAAATTACAAATGTGCGCAAGTTTACGTTTTCTGAAGTATTTTGAAAAGGGCGTGGCAAAATGGCTCAAGAGCGCCACCTACGGAAAAGCCCCTCATTTAGCATTCACCGATCCTCAAAAAAAACATAGACTATTGTGTCTCATGACAAGATGCACAAAAAAGTCCATCAGTGCATTATGAATAACGCAGCAGGAAGCCCGCCAGTTTGACTTTAGTGGCCATTTCGGTCATATTCCATATTTTTTCTTTGATGTACTTGTCGTACAGCTTTCATCAGATCAACTTCAAATTTAGACGATCGTCATCACAACAAATTGGAGATCTAAAGTTATTGAAGGATTACGTTTTAGCAAAACCGTCTGACCGTGGTGTGGCGTTAAAGTTTGATGAAACGCCATCAAAACACAAGCTTCCATATTTCAGACATATTTTGTCCAATTGAGTCCAAACTAGACACATACGACAAGAATCGCGACCAGAAGACATCGGTGCAGAAATTGTGACTTACAATCACAGCGCCCCCTGGGGGCAACAGGAAATGTCTTGTTTTTAAGACGTGTTATGTTTTTATGTACTACTCGGAGAGCTTTCATCAGATCAACTTAAAAATTAGATGAGACTCTACAAAACAAGATGAAGATCTAAAGTTATCAATATTTAAACTTTTCATCACACCGTGTGACCGTGGTGAGGTCTCAAAGTTCGACTAAACGCCAATATAAGCAAGCTTCTGTAACTTAGACATATTTTGTCCAATCGACTCCAAACTACACATATAAGACAAGAGTTGCGACCGGAAGACATCTACCTAGAAATCATGACTTAAAAGGAAAGCGCCCCCTGGTGGCATCAGGAAATGTCTTGTTTTTGTACATCGTGCGCTTTGATTTATTTGTCGGAGAGCTTTCATCACATCAATTTAAAATTTAGACGGGTGGCATCACAACAAGATGGAGATCTAAAGTTATCAAAGAAACAACTTTTCGACACACCGTCTGACTGTGGCGGGGCGTCAAATCAGCTCACCATGACACACGAAACCGCTTAAAGGGGACATATTCGCTTTAAAGGGGACATATTATTTCCATTTCAACACAGTTGATATGGTTCCTTGGGGTCTTAATGAAATGTCTGTAAAATATTTTGGTAAAAATACCCCAAGGATAATTTAAAACAGCACCTTTTTACTCTGTCTAAAACAGACCTCCTCAGATCAACCCGCCCCCATCTTACCCCACCCCCTTTCACCCCTCTCATCCCTCCCCCTTCTCACCCCGCCCCCCTCTCATGGAGGTGTAGGACATGTGCTTGAATGTGTTCTCACTACAGAATGCATTCAACATCTATAGGGCAGATTATGGGCCTCGTGAAAATTTACGTAATCTGGGGTATTTGGAAATGGGTGTGGCAAAATGGCTCAACAGCGCCACCAACGGTGCTTTCCCTCATTTACGGAGAAACACCTCATTTAGCATTCACTGATCCGCACGAAATTGAAGACAGTTGTGTATCATCACCAGATGCACAAAAAACGCGCCGGAGCAATATGAAAAACGCAACAGGAAGCACGCCATTTTCGATTTCGTGGCCATTTTGGTCATATTCCATAATCTTTTACTTTGATATACTTCTCGTACAGCTTTCATCACATCAACTGAAAATTTAGACGAGCGTCATCACAACAAGATGGAGATCTAAAGTTATCAAAGAAACAACTTTTCGTCACACTGTCTGACTGTGGCGGGGCGTCACATCAGCTCGCCATGACACACGAAAACGCTTTAACTTCCGTGTTCATGGGTCCATCTCCCTCAAACTACATGTGTGTATCATCAGCCCCCCTCCCTTGAAGATATTCAGATGGTTTTAAAGAATGGGCGTGGCAAAATGGCTCAACAGCGCAACCAACGGAGCTTCCCCTCATTTATGGAGAAACACCTCATTTAGAATTCACTGATCCTCAGGAAATTGAAGACAGTTGTGTATCATCACCAGATGCACAAAAAACGCGCTCGGAGCAATTTGAAAAACGCAACAGGAACCCCGCCATTTTCTATTTGGACCATATTCCATGTTTTTTATTTTCAAGTACTTCTTGGAGAGCTTTCATCAGATCAACTGAAAATTTAGACGAGTGTCATCACAACAAGATGGAGATCTAAAGTTATTGAAAGATCAATTTTTCGCCACAACGTGTGACCGTGGCGAGGCGTCAAAATGTGACTAAACGCCATCAAAACACAAGCTTCTGTATCTTGGACATATTTGGTCCAATCGAGTTCAAACTACACATGTAAGACAAGAAGCGTGACCTGATGACATCAACAAAGACACCATGACTTAAAATCATAGCGCAACCTGCTGGCTACAGGAAGAGAAGCGTTTATATCGCAGCATTGCGCAAATGCATGCAACGCTGAGACGAGCGCTTGGTCATCGAACGTTCTCTCTTCCCCGACCGCAACAGACTTGAAATTGCCTGTGCTCGGGCCCGTTAGTGCTACAACGTAGCCCTAGTTATTATTATTTTTCTTAGCTTAAATGAATTGGCTTTTTGAGGGCTTTAATGTGCTCAAAAAGTTGTAGGAGTTTGCAGTAAATTCGAAGGCGGCGTAAAATTACGTATTCTGGAGTATTTTGAAAAGGGCGTGGCAAAATGGCTCAAGAGCGCCACCTACGGAAAAGCCCCTCATTTAGCATTCACCGATCCTCAAAAAAACCAAAGATTATTGTGTATCATGACTAGATGCACAAAAAAGTCCATCAGTGCATTATGAATAACGCAACAGGAAGCCCGCCAGTTTGACTTTAGTGGCCATTTTGGTCATATTCCATATTTTTTCTTTGATGTACTTGTCGTACAGCTTTCATCAGATCAACTTCAAATTTAGACGATCGTCATCACAACAAATTGGAGATCTAAAGTTATTGAAGGATTACGTTTTAGCAAAACCGTCTGACCGTGGTGTGGCGTTAAAGTTTGATGAAACGCCATCAAAACACAAGCTTCCATATTTCAGACATATTTTGTCCAATTGAGTCCAAACTAGACACATTCGACAAGAGTCGCCACCAGAAGACATGGGTGCAGAAATTGTGACTTACAATCACAGCGCCCCCTGGTGGTAACGCGAAATGTCTTATTTTGGTACGTGTTATGTTTTTATGTACTACTCAGACAGCTTTCATCAGATCAACTTAAAAATTAGATGAGACTCTACAAAACAAGATGAAGATCTAAAGTTATCAGAATTTAAACTTTTCATCATACCGTGTGACCGTGGTGAGGTCTCAAAGTTCGACTAAACGCCAATATAAGCGAGCTTCTGTAACTTAGACATATTTTGTCCAATCGACTCCAAACTACACATATAAGACAAGAGTCGCGACCGGAAGACATCTACCTAGAAATCATGACTTAAAAGGAAAGCGCCCCCTGGTGGCATCAGGAAATGTCTTGTTTTGGTCATCTTACTCTTTGATGTATTTCCCTCCAGCCACTTTACTAAACCATGTCAAACTGTGTCAAATTGGTCTCAAGATATTGATAATGTAGGCATAACATTATTGTGACTTTTCATCATGCAGATTGTTAATGGCGTGGCATCAAAGTTCATCAGCTCACCATGACCAATGAAACCCATTTTAACAGAGTTACCCTGAACGCAGCATGAGACCGCTTTCGGTTTGTTACGTCTCACACTTGGATGTATTTCTCCTCATTCACTTTGCTAAACCATGTCCAACTGTGTCACATGGGTCTCAATATATTGATAATGTAGGCATAACATTGCTGTGAGTTTTCATCATGCGGATTATTCATAGCTTTGCAGCAGACTTCTTCAACTCGCCATGACAAACGAAGCTGCATTTAACACAGCTGCAAGTGAACGCCTCATGAGACTCTGAACAAAGTTACGTCGTCACAAGCTGCGGAGCTGTGTATCACGAAGAACCGGAGAACGGTTGGCGAGTCTGGATGAGAGGACGGCGGCGGAGTCACTGTGGACGTTGTTCGCTCAGCAGGTTAGAGTGTGGGACGCACTCAAAGCTTTTTTCCCCCGTCCGTCGTGTCTTTTCCTGTGTGAACTCTGCCGCTCTCAACAGCAGCACTGGCTATGAGCTAGCTCCTGCTAGCTCCAACGAAGCATCTCTCAACTGCTACGTAAGTTAAACGGACACTTCTGACTGACTGTGATGATAAGCAAAAGAGACACTGTGGATGTGTGATGTGTTGTACTGCATTTGTTTGATCTGTTTACTAATACTAGCTCTAATAAATACTGTATAAATTATATTTTGCTCCTGAATTGAACTGTGTTAAAGGGGTTCACATGGAAAATATATGTTCAATTATGTAAAGGGTGATTTTTGTTAATATTATACTAATGGAGATTTAGCACTTGCTACACATTGTAAGAGCAGCTGTTCAAAGGAGCACTACGTCTTTTAAGGCTCTTTATTCAGAGTCACGGTGTTGATGTCCTGTCACGTGTTACAGTGAAAAATAACCGTGTCTCCCACCTTCAGTATTTAAATCGTTAATCTCAGACAGACTTCACTGAATTCTTTTGTTAAATATGAGTAAGTCATAGCCTTGTACCTTTACTAGAATAGACAGTGTCATACAGAGTTGTGGGCTTATATGCACTACCTATTTCCTAATCTGAAATGATTATGCTCTGATTAACTTTGAACTAATATTTTATTTTTACCATTTAAAAGTCTGTTAATTACTTAACCTGGCCCATGTATGACTTTACATATCTGTGTATTGGTTTCATGTTCCTCTAGAAGGTCCAACTTGACACACAACTTGAATCCAACCAGACTGAACACTGACTCCAGGTACAGACCTGATTTCATTACTTAAAAACAATCAAAGTATTGCACATAATACATAATGTATTAAATTATAATGCAATACTTTTAATGTGAAATAGCTCCATTAAAAACATTCATTGTCATGGTAGTGCACGTTTTAATCCAAAAGCATATTCAAATACACAGTTGAATATCCACAGAAAATAAGATTACACACTTTGTTCATATGTAACTCTTCCTCTACAATAATGACGATCACTTTCATGTTTCCTATCATTTTATTAGGGACAGACGAGCCTGAAGGACACAGCTGTGATGACCATGTTCTGTCTCTTATGGCAAAGCAGAAATATAAAACACTGGGTTCTTATCTAAAGTGTATCAAATCAGATCTCCACCATGTTGCTGCTGAGGACATCAGGTGCTGCAGTTCTTCATCTATGAAGAGAAAAAACGCACTGTTAAAGAATATTTTGTGTTGTGTATAAAGCACAACAGATTTCAGATAGAACTGTTGTACTGTGGTCTTGGTTTATATCCTCATGGTGAAATGTACATATTTTAAGTCCCTTCTGATAAAAGTGCTGAAAGAAATACAACATTGTACAAATACATAAAATGTCTTTCTACCTCATCAGTACTATTCAAGGTGATAATCTCCCACAGACCTATTGATAACAGTCCAAATCAAGTCTTTCCACTTCTCTCAGTGTGAAAACATAATTCTATAATTAATTTGAGAACTTCCTCAGTGTGAAAACATAATTATATAATTAATTGGAGAAGTGTTTACAACACTGATGTGTGGACATTATAATGTTATCACTACTGTCTAATTCACTCTACAACTCCATGACAGACTAAATAAACAATGTGAAAATAGTAATGGCGGATATACCATCCTGTATCAGAATATTGGTGAAACAGTTACTATCACATGAAACGTACACGTGTAGCGTATTGATAGTAACTCATTAAAAAAAATAATGTCACAACCAAAACAAGACTGTCGAGTTATCTTGCTTCAATCTGTTCATTAGACGTGATAAATAAATGGTAACTTTTATAACAATTACATATTACAAAAAACTTGAGGCATGTAAGCATATGATGATAGATAAAGCAATAGGTTATGTTGGATAGTTTCAAGGTTACTTACCTCTAGTTCAGCAGCAGCGGCTGGCCAGAAGAAGTGGAGCAATCTTCCTTGCCGCACAGGGCAAACGCAGGCAATGTGGAGACGAGCGCTTGGTCATCGAACGTTCTCTCTTCCCCGACCGCAACAGACTTGAAATTGCCTGTGCTCGGGCCCGTTAGTGCTACAACGTAGCCCTAGTTATTATTATTTTTCTTAGCTTAAATGAATTGGCTTTTTGAGGGCTTTAATGTGCTCAAAAAGTTGTAGGAGTTTGCATCAAATTCGAAGGCGGCCTAAAATTACGTATTCTGGAGTATTTTGAAAAGGGCGTGGCAAAATGGCACAAGAGCGCCACCTAAGGAAAAGCCCCTCATTTAGCATTCACCGATCCTCAAAAAAAACATAGACTATTGTGTATCATGAGTAGTTGCACAAAAAAGTCCATCAGTGCATTATGAATAACGCAACAGGAAGCCCGCCAGTTTGACTTTAGTGGCCATTTTGGTCATATTCCATATTTTTTCTTTGATGTACTTGTCGTACAGCTTTCATCAGATCAACTTCAAATTTAAACGATCGTCATCACAACAAATTGGAGATCTAAAGTTATTGAAGGATTACGTTTTAGCAAAACCGTCTGACCGTGGTGTGGCGTTAAAGTTTGATGAAACGCCATCAAAACACAAGCTTCCATATTTCAGACATATTTTGTCCAATTGAGTCCAAACTAGACACATACGACAAGAGTCGCCACCAGAAGACATCGGTGCAGAAATTGTGACTTACAATCACAGCGCCCCCTGGTGGCAACAGGAAATGTCTTGTTTTTAAGACGTGTTATGTTTTTATGTACTTCTCGGAGAGCTTTCATCAGATCAACTTAAAAATTAGATGAGACTCTACAAAACAAGATGAAGATCTAAAGTTATCAATATTTAAACTTTTCATCATACCGTGTGACCGTGGTGAGGTCTCAAAGTTCGACTAAACGCCAATATAAGCGAGCTTCTGTAACTTAGACATATTTTGTCCAATCGACTCCAAACTACACATATAAGACAAGAGTCGCGACCGGAAGACATCTACCTAGAAATCATGACTTAAAAGGAAAGCGCCCCCTGGTGGCATCAGGAAATGTCTTGTTTTTGTACATCGTGCACTTTGATTTATTTGTCGGAGAGCTTTCATCACATCAATTTAAAATTTAGACGGGTGGCATCACAACAAGATGGAGATCTAAAGTTATCAAAGAAACAACTTTTCGACACACCGTCTGACTGTGGCAAGGCGTCAAATCAGCTCACCATGACACACGAAAACGCTTAAAGGGGACATATTCGCTTTAAAGGGGACATATTATTTCCATTTCAACACAGTTGATATGGTTCCTTGGGGTCTTAATGAAACGTCTGTAAAATATTTTGGTAAAAATACCCCAAGGATAATTTAAAACAGCACCTTTTTACTCTGTCTAAAACAGACCTCCTCAGATCAACCTGTTTTGAAGGCCCCGCCCCCCTCTCACCCCGCCCCCATCTTACCCCAGCCCCTTTAAACCCCTCTCATCCCTCCCCCTTCTCACCCCTCCCCCCTCTCATGGAGGTGTAGGACATGTGCTTGAATGTGTTGTCACTACAGAATGCATTCAACATCTATAGGGCAGATTATGGGCCTCGTGAAAATTTACGTATTCTGGGGTATTTGGAAATGGGTGTGGCAAAATGGCTCAACAGCGCCACCAACGGTGCTTTCCCTCATTTACGGAGAAACACCTCATTTAGCATTCACTGATCCGCACGAAATTGAAGACAGTTGTGTATCATCACCAGATGCACAAAAAACGCGTTCGGAGCAATATGAAAAACGCAACAGGAAGCACGCCATTTTCGATTTCGTGGCCATTTTGGTCATATTCCATAATCTTTTACTTTGATATACTTCTCGTACAGCTTTCATCACATCAACTGAAAATTTAGACGAGTGTCATCACAACAAGATGGAGATCTAAAGTTATCAAAGAAACAACTTTTCGTCACACTGTCTGACTGTGGCGGGGCGTCACATCAGCTCGCCATGACACACGAAAACGCTTTAACTTCCGTGTTCATGGGTCCATCTCCCTCAAACTACATGTGTGTATCATCAGCCCCCCTCCCTTGAAGATATTCAGATGGTTTTAAAGAATGGGCGTGGCAAAATGGCTCAACAGCGCCACCAACGGAGCTTCCCCTCATTTATGGAGAAACACCTCATTTAGAATTCACTGATCCTCAAGAAATTGAAGACATTTGTGTATCATCACCAGATGCACAAAAAACGCGCTCGGAGCAATTTGAAAAACGCAACAGCAACCCCGCCATTTTCGATTTGGACCATATTTCCATGTTTTTTATTTTCAAGTACTTCTTGGAGAGCTTTCATCAGATCAACTGAAAATTTAGACGAGTGTCATCACAACAAGATGGAGATCTAAAGTTATTGAAAGATCAATTTTTCGCCACACCGTGTGACCGTGGCGAGGCCACGCGACCTGATGACATCAACAAAGACAACATGACTTAAAATCATAGCGCCACCTGCTGGCTACAGGAAGTGAAGCGTTTATCTTGCAGCAGTGCGCAAATGCATGCAGCGCTGAGACGAGCGCTTGGTCATCGAACGTTCTCTCTTCCCCGACCGCAACAGACTTGAAATTGCCTATGCTCGGGCCCGTTAGTGCTACAACGTAGCCCTAGTTAGGGCCCGAGCACCGAAATCGGTGAGAGGACCTATTGAAATTGAAAAGATTATTATTATTATTATTTTTCTTCGCTCAGTGAATTGCCTTTTTGAGGGCTTTAACGTGCTCAAAAAGTTTCTAAAGTGTACAGTAAATTACAAATGTGCGCAAGTTTACGTTTTCTGAAGTATTTTGAAAAGGGCGTGGCAAAATGGCTCAAGAGCGCCACCTACGGAAAAGCCCCTCATTTAGCATTCACCGATCCTCAAAAAAAACATAGACTATTGTGTCTCATGACAAGATGCACAAAAAAGTCCATCAGTGCATTATGAATAACGCAGCAGGAAGCCCGCCAGTTTGACTTTAGTGGCCATTTCGGTCATATTCCATATTTTTTCTTTGATGTACTTGTCGTACAGCTTTCATCAGATCAACTTCAAATTTAGACGATCGTCATCACAACAAATTGGAGATCTAAAGTTATTGAAGGATTACGTTTTAGCAAAACCGTCTGACCGTGGTGTGGCGTTAAAGTTTGATGAAACGCCATCAAAACACAAGCTTCCATATTTCAGACATATTTTGTCCAATTGAGTCCAAACTAGACACATACGACAAGAATCGCGACCAGAAGACATCGGTGCAGAAATTGTGACTTACAATCACAGCGCCCCCTGGGGGCAACAGGAAATGTCTTGTTTTTAAGACGTGTTATGTTTTTATGTACTACTCGGAGAGCTTTCATCAGATCAACTTAAAAATTAGATGAGACTCTACAAAACAAGATGAAGATCTAAAGTTATCAATATTTAAACTTTTCATCACACCGTGTGACCGTGGTGAGGTCTCAAAGTTCGACTAAACGCCAATATAAGCAAGCTTCTGTAACTTAGACATATTTTGTCCAATCGACTCCAAACTACACATATAAGACAAGAGTCGCGACCGGAAGACATCTACCTAGAAATCATGACTTAAAAGGAAAGCGCCCCCTGGTGGCATCAGGAAATGTCTTGTTTTTGTACATCGTGCGCTTTGATTTATTTGTCGGAGAGCTTTCATCACATCAATTTAAAATTTAGACGGGTGGCATCACAACAAGATGGAGATCTAAAGTTATCAAAGAAACAACTTTTCGACACACCGTCTGACTGTGGCGGGGCGTCAAATCAGCTCACCATGACACACGAAACCGCTTAAAGGGGACATATTCGCTTTAAAGGGGACATATTATTTCCATTTCAACACAGTTGATATGGTTCCTTGGGGTCTTAATGAAATGTCTGTAAAATATTTTGGTAAAAATACCCCAAGGATAATTTAAAACAGCACCTTTTTACTCTGTCTAAAACAGACCTCCTCAGATCAACCCGCCCCCATCTTACCCCACCCCTTTTCACCCCTCTCATCCCTCCCCCTTCTCACCCCGCACCCCTCTCATGGAGGTGTAGGACATGTGCTTGAATGTGTTCTCACTACAGAATGCATTCAACATCTATAGGGCAGATTATGGGCCTCGTGAAAATTTACGTAATCTGGGGTATTTGGAAATGGGTGTGGCAAAATGGCTCAACAGCGCCACCAACGGTGCTTTCCCTCATTTACGGAGAAACACCTCATTTAGCATTCACTGATCCGCACTAAATTGAAGACAGTTGTGTATCATCACCAGATGCACAAAAAACGCGCCGGAGCAATATGAAAAACGCAACAGGAAGCACGCCATTTTCGATTTCGTGGCCATTTTGGTCATATTCCATAATCTTTTACTTTGATATACTTCTCGTACAGCTTTCATCACATCAACTGAAAATTTAGACGAGCGTCATCACAACAAGATGGAGATCTAAAGTTATCAAAGAAACAACTTTTCGTCACACTGTCTGACTGTGGCGGGGCGTCACATCAGCTCGCCATGACACACGAAAACGCTTTAACTTCCGTGTTCATGGGTCCATCTCCCTCAAACTACATGTGTGTATCATCAGCCCCCCTCCCTTGAAGATATTCAGATGGTTTTAAAGAATGGGCGTGGCAAAATGGCTCAACAGCGCAACCAACGGAGCTTCCCCTCATTTATGGAGAAACACCTCATTTAGAATTCACTGATCCTCAGGAAATTGAAGACAGTTGTGTATCATCACCAGATGCACAAAAAACGCGCTCGGAGCAATTTGAAAAACGCAACAGGAACCCCGCCATTTTCTATTTGGACCATATTCCATGTTTTTTATTTTCAAGTACTTCTTGGAGAGCTTTCATCAGATCAACTGAAAATTTAGACGAGTGTCATCACAACAAGATGGAGATCTAAAGTTATTGAAAGATCAATTTTTCGCCACAACGTGTGACCGTGGCGAGGCGTCAAAATGTGACTAAACGCCATCAAAACACAAGCTTCTGTATCTTGGACATATTTGGTCCAATCGAGTTCAAACTACACATGTAAGACAAGAAGCGTGACCTGATGACATCAACAAAGACACCATGACTTAAAATCATAGCGCAACCTGCTGGCTACAGGAAGAGAAGCGTTTATATCGCAGCATTGCGCAAATGCATGCAACGCTGAGACGAGCGCTTGGTCATCGAACGTTCTCTCTTCCCCGACCGCAACAGACTTGAAATTGCCTGTGCTCGGGCCCGTTAGTGCTACAACGTAGCCCTAGTTATTATTATTTTTCTTAGCTTAAATGAATTGGCTTTTTGAGGGCTTTAATGTGCTCAAAAAGTTGTAGGAGTTTGCAGTAAATTCGAAGGCGGCGTAAAATTACGTATTCTGGAGTATTTTGAAAAGGGCGTGGCAAAATGGCTCAAGAGCGCCACCTACGGAAAAGCCCCTCATTTAGCATTCACCGATCCTCAAAAAAAACAAAGATTATTGTGTATCATGACTAGATGCACAAAAAAGTCCATCAGTGCATTATGAATAACGCAACAGGAAGCCCGCCAGTTTGACTTTAGTGGCCATTTTGGTCATATTCCATATTTTTTCTTTGATGTACTTGTCGTACAGCTTTCATCAGATCAACTTCAAATTTAGACGATCGTCATCACAACAAATTGGAGATCTAAAGTTATTGAAGGATTACGTTTTAGCAAAACCGTCTGACCGTGGTGTGGCGTTAAAGTTTGATGAAACGCCATCAAAACACAAGCTTCCATATTTCAGACATATTTTGTCCAATTGAGTCCAAACTAGACACATTCGACAAGAGTCGCCACCAGAAGACATGGGTGCAGAAATTGTGACTTACAATCACAGCGCCCCCTGGTGGTAACGCGAAATGTCTTATTTTGGTACGTGTTATGTTTTTATGTACTACTCAGACAGCTTTCATCAGATCAACTTAAAAATTAGATGAGACTCTACAAAACAAGATGAAGATCTAAAGTTATCAGAATTTAAACTTTTCATCATACCGTGTGACCGTGGTGAGGTCTCAAAGTTCGACTAAACGCCAATATAAGCGAGCTTCTGTAACTTAGACATATTTTGTCCAATCGACTCCAAACTACACATATAAGACAAGAGTCGCGACCGGAAGACATCTACCTAGAAATCATGACTTAAAAGGAAAGCGCCCCCTGGTGGCATCAGGAAATGTCTTGTTTTGGTCATCTTACTCTTTGATGTATTTCCCTCCAGCCACTTTACTAAACCATGTCAAACTGTGTCAAATTGGTCTCAAGATATTGATAATGTAGGCATAACATTATTGTGACTTTTCATCATGCAGATTGTTAATGGCGTGGCATCAAAGTTCATCAGCTCACCATGACCAATGAAACCCATTTTAACAGAGTTACCCTGAACGCAGCATGAGACCGCTTTCGGTTTGTTACGTCTCACACTTGGATGTATTTCTCCTCATTCACTTTGCTAAACCATGTCAAACTGTGTCACATGGGTCTCAATATATTGATAATGTAGGCATAACATTGCTGTGAGTTTTCATCATGCGGATTATTCATAGCTTTGCAGCAGACTTCTTCAACTCGCCATGACAAACGAAGCTGCATTTAACACAGCTGCAAGTGAACGCCTCATGAGTTACGTCGTCACAAGCTGCGGAGCTGTGTATCACGAAGAACCGGAGAACGGTTGGCGAGTCTGGATGAGAGGACGGCGGCGGAGTCACTGTGGACGTTGTTCGCTCAGCAGGTTAGAGTGTGGGACTCAAAGCTTTTTTCCCCTCTTCCGTTGTGTCTTTTCCTGTGTGAACTCTGCCGCTCTCAACAGCAGCACTGGCTATGAGCTAGCTCCTGCTAGCTCCAACGAAGCATCTCTCAACTGCTACGTAAGTTAAACGGACACTTCTGACTGACTGTGATGATAAGCAAAAGAGACACTGTGGATGTGTGATGTGTTGTACTGCATTTGTTTGATCTGTTTACTAATACTAGCTCTAATAAATACTGTATAAATTATATTTTGCTCCTGAATTGAACTGTGTTAAAGGGGTTCACATGGAAAATATATGTTCAATTATGTAAAGGGTGATTTTTGTTACTATTATACTAATGGAGATTTAGCACTTGATACACATTGTAAGAGCAGCTGTTCAAAGGAGCACTACGTCTTTTAAGGCTCTTTATTCAGAGTCACGGTGTTGATGTCCTGTCACGTGTTACAGTGAAAAATAACCGTGTCTCCCACCTTCAGTATTTAAATCGTTAATCTCAGACAGACTTCACTGAATTCTTTTGTTAAATATGAGTAAGTCATAGCCTTGTAACTTTACTAGAACAGACAGTGTCATACAGAGTTGTGGGCTTATATGCACTACCTATTTCCTAATCTGAAATGATTATGCTCTGATTAACTTTGAACTAATATTTTATTTTTACCATTTAAAAGTCTGTTAATTACTTAACCTGGCCCATGTATGACTTTACATATCTGTGTATTGGTTTCATGTTCCTCTAGAAGGTCCAACTTGACACACAACTTGAATCCAACCAGACTGAACACTGACTCCAGGTACAGACCTGATTTCATTACTTAAAAACAATCAAAGTATTGCACATAATACATAATGTATTAAATTATAATGCAATACTTTTAATGTGAAATAGCTCCATTAAAAACATTCATTGTCATGGTAGTGCACATTTTAATCCAAAAGCATATTCAAATACACAGTTGAATATCCACAGAAAATAAGATTACACACTTTGTTCATATGTAACTCTTCCTCTACAATAATGACGATCACTTTCATGTTTCCTATCATTTTATTAGGGACAGACGAGCCTGAAGGACACAGCTGTGATGACCATGTTCTGTCTCTTATGGCAAAGCAGAAATATAAAACACTGGGTTCTTATCTAAAGTGTATCAAATCAGATCTCCACCATGTTGCTGCTGAGGACATCAGGTGCTGCAGTTCTTGTTAAAGAATGTTTTGTGTTGTGTATAAAGCACAACAGATTTCAGATAGAACTGTTGTACTGTGGTCTTGGTTTATATCCTCATGGTGAAATGTACATATTTTAAGTCCCTTCTGATAAAAGTGCTGAAAGAAATACAACATTGTACAAATACATAAAATGTCTTTCTACCTCATCAGTACTATTCAAGGTGATAATCTCCCACAGACCTATTGATAACAGTCCAAATCAAGTCTTTCCACTTCTCTCAGTGTGAAAACATAATTCTATAATTAATTTGAGAACTGTTTACAACACTGATGTGTGGAGATTAAAATCATACCTAAACTGTCTAATTCACTGTAAAACTCCATGACATTCGCAGGCCATCTGTAGTTAAGGGAGCAACGCATGGAGTGATGTGTAGATTACTAGTTTGATGATGCATGAGGAGAGGCGGTGGTCGAGTGGCAGAAACTTGGACTATGGGCAGAGAAGGTCTCTGGTTCGTCTTTGGTTCGACTCCATGGAGAGACAACAAAAGTCGAACCTGGATTGATCTGTCCAAAAATCCAAGAGTCTCCCTACCCTCTCTAGTGCCCATGAGCAAGGCACCTCACTCCCCCAACATCTGCTCCCCCGAGCCCCGTACATGGTCGCTCACTGCTCTGTGTGTCCTGCACCAGATGGGTAAAAAGCAGCGATTAAATTTCCCTACCTGCATGAGTGTGCCTTTGCATGTCTGTGCATGTGTTTGGGATGAATAAATGGATTTTAATCTTAATCTTTTAATCTTAATCAGTTGTCTTCCAGTTGACCAGCATGAAGCTGCAGATCTCCACCATGTTGCTGCTGGGGACATCAGGAGCTGCATTAATGAGGAGCAGAAGCGTACTGTTATGAATGTTTTGTGTTGTTTATGAAGCACTACTTATTTCAGCTAGAACCGATGTACTAGGGTCTGGGTTTGTATCCTAATGGTTAAATGCACATACTTTAAATCGCTTTTGATAAAACGTGACAAAGAAATACAACATTGTACACATAGATAAAATGTCTTTCTACCTCATCTGTAATATTCAAGGTGATGATCTCCCACAGAGCTGTTGATAACAGTCCACATCAAGTCTCTCCACTTCCCTCAGTGTGAAAACATAATTATATAATTAATTGGAGAAGTGTTTACAACACTGATGTGTGGACATTATAATGTTATCACTACTGTCTAATTCACTCTACAACTCCATGACAGACTAAATAAACAATGTGAAAATAGTAATGGCGGATATACCATCCTGTATCAGAATATTGGTGAAACAGTTACTATCACATGAAACGTACACGTGTAGCGTATTGATAGTAACTCATTAAAAAAAATAATGTCACAACCAAAACAAGACTGTCGAGTTATCTTGCTTCAATCTGTTCATTAGACGTGATAAATAAACGGTAACTTTTATAACAATTACATATTACAAAAAACTTGAGGCATGTAAGCATATGATGATAGATAAAGCAATAGGTTATGTTGGATAGTTTCAAGGTTACTTACCTCTAGTTCAGCACCAGCGGCTGGCCAGAAGAAGTGGAGCGATCTTCCTTGCCGCACAGGGCAAACGCAGGCAATGTGGAGACGAGCGCTTGGTCATCGAACGTTCTCTCTTCCCCGACCGCAACAGACTTGAAATTGCCTGTGCTCGGGCCCGTTAGTGCTACAACGTAGCCCTAGTTATTATTAGGGCCCGAGCACCGAATGGTGAGAGGCCCTATTGAATCTGTAAGGATTTTTATTATTATTATTATTTCCCTTTGGGGGGCTTTTTCAGGGTCTAGACATGCTCAAAAAGTTATGAAACTTTGCAGGAAATTCAAGGTCTGCGGATATTTTAGTATTCTGGAGTAATTGGAATTGGGCGTGGCAAAATGGCTCTACAGCGCCCCCTGGAACCAGCCCCTAGGTTTCCACATAACGGATTTTCATCAAAATCTGGATATAGGTGTATCGTGACCAGTCATGAAAAAAAGTCTCATGGAGCATTATGAAAAACGCAACAGGAAGTCCGCCATTTTGCTTTTAGTGGCCATTTTGGCAATATCCCACATTTTTACTTTTACGTACTTGTCCCAGGGCTTTCATCAGATCAACTACAAATTCAGATGAGTGTCATCACAACAAGATGGAGATAAAAAATGATTGAGGGATTTTTTTTTTATCACACCAGGTGACCGTGGCATGGCGTTAAAAAATGGTTACACGCCATCAAAACACGGGCATCTGTATCTCGGACATACATGTTCCAATCAAGTCCAAACTAGACATGTAAGACAATAGTCCCCGCCTGATGACATCTATGCATAAATGATGACTTAAAACCGCAGCGCCCCCTGGTGGCAACAGGAAATGTCTTGTTTTTTGCTTGTCTTACACTTGGATGAATTTCTCCTCATCCACTGACCTCAACCATGTCAAACTGTATCAAATGGGTCCCAAGACATTGACAATGAAGACATAAGATTACCGTGACTTTTCGTCAAACGCCATATGAATGGCGTGGCATTAAAGTTCATCAACTCGCCGTGAAACACGAAATTGCTGTAACTTCAGTGTTCATGATTCTATCTCTCTCAAACTACATCTGTGTAACAACAGCCCCCCCCTGAAGATATTCATATGGTTTTAAGAAATGGGCGTGGCAAAAAAACTGACCAGCGCCCCCTATAGGGCAACCCCGGCACTACGATGGCCGACATTTATACAAATCTATCGGGACATGTGTCGTTTCATAACAAACAAAAAAATATCTTGGATAGGTATGCTTGACCAAACAGGGAGGCCGCCATTTTGGATTAAGTGGCCATTTTTTTTCCATATTCCACATTTTTACTTGATGCACTTGTCCCAGGGCTTTCATCAGATTAACTTCAAATTAAGATCAGTGCCATCACAACAAGATGGAGATAAAAAGTGATTAAGAGATTGACCTTTCGTCACACCGTGTGACCGTGGCGTGGCGTCTTGAGTTTGATTAAACGCCATCAAAACACGAGGTTCTGTATCTTGGAAATACATTGTCCAATCGAGTCCAAACTAGACATGTAAGACAAGGGTGCCATCCTGATGACATCTACACAGAAATTATGACTTGAAATTACAGCGCCCCCTGGTGGCTACAGGAAGTGACATGTTTTATACTTTGATGAACTGCTCCTGGCTGATTTACAATATACAGCTCAAATCAGATCAGTCAAGTCATTAGATCATGGTCAGAATTGTGACGTTTCCTCAAACCGTGTAAACATTGATGTGCGGCGAAGGATTTTCCTTCGCCAAAGGACACGATGTTATCATAACTCCACTGTGCATTGTCCTATCACTACCAAACTTCTGTCACATGATAAGAGTACAAGCCTGAACGGCTCTATGTGTCAATATTTCCTCAGTGTCATAGCGCCACCTACTGATTCACCAGGAAACAGGAAGTACTTTGTTAATCCACTCTGCATTATCCAACCGGCTCCAAACTACTGACCTATGATCACAATACTGATCTGAACAGCTCCACATATAAATATTAGTTCAGGGTCATAGCGCCACCTACTGATCAGTGTGAAAATTAAGTTGTGTTAACATTGTCCAATTGACACAAAATTGCTCACGCTACATCAGAGCGCCTACATGAACAGATATATATGTCTGTGCGTAATAATAGTGATGGCGCCACCTACTGGCAAACCTACTGCCGCAGAGCGCAAAACGCATGCAACGTGGAGAAGTGCATGCTCGATCGATGATGTGCGCTTGGTCATCGATCGCTCTCTCCACCGACCGCAACAGGCTTCAACGTGCGGGTGCTCGGGCCCGCAAGTGCTACAACGTAGCCCTAGTTATTATTATTATTATTATTATTATTATTATTATTATTTCCCTTTGGGGGGCTTTTTCAGGGTCTAGACATGCTCAAAAAGTTATGAAACTTTGCAGGAAATTCAAGGTCTGCGGATATTTTAGTATTCTGGAGTAATTGGAATTGGGCGTGGCAAAATGGCTCTACAGCGCCCCCTGGAACCAGCCCCTAGGTTTCCACATAACGGATTTTCATCAAAATCTGGATATAGGTGTATCGTGACCAGTCATGAAAAAAAGTCTCATGGAGCATTATGAAAAACGCAACAGGAAGTCCGCCATTTTGCTTTTAGTGGCCATTTTGGCAATATCCCACATTTTTACTTTTACGTACTTGTCCCAGGGCTTTCATCAGATCAACTTCAAATTCAGATGAGTGTCATCACAACAAGATGGAGATAAAAAATGATTGAGGGATTTTTTTTTTATCACACCGTGTGACCGTGGCATGGCGTTAAAAATTGGTTACACGCCATCAAAACACGGGCATCTGTATCTCGGACATACATGTTCCAATCAGGTCCAAACTAGACATGTAAGACAATAGTCCCCGCCTGATGACATCTATGCATAAATGATGACTTAAAACCGCAGCGCCCCCTGGTGGCAACAGGAAATGTCTTGTTTTTTGCTTGTCTTACACTTGGATGAATTTCTCCTCATCCACTGACCTCAACCATGTCAAACTGTATCAAATGGGTCCCAAGACATTGACAATGAAGACATAAGATTACCGTGACTTTTCGTCACACGCCATATGAATGGCGTGGCATTAAAGTTCATCAACTCGCCGTGAAACACGAAATTGCTGTAACTTCAGTGTTCATGATTCTATCTCTCTCAAACTACATGTGTGTAACAACAGCCCCCCCCTGAAGATATTCATATGGTTTTAAGAAATGGGCGTGGCAAAAAAACTGACCAGCGCCCCCTATAGGGCAACCCCGGCACTACGATGGCCGACATTTATACAAATCTATCGGGACATGTGTCGTTTCATAACAAACAAAAAAATATCTTGGATAGGTATGCTTGACCAAACAGGGAGGCCGCCATTTTGGATTAAGTGGCCATTTTTTTTCCATATTCCACATTTTTACTTGATGCACTTGTCCCAGGGCTTTCATCAGATTAACTTCAAATTAAGATCAGTGCCATCACAACAAGATGGAGATAAAAAGTGATTAAGAGATTGACCTTTCGTCACACCGTGTGACCGTGGCGTGGCGTCTTGAGTTTGATTAAACGCCATCAAAACACGAGGTTCTGTATCTCGGACATACATTGTCCAATCGAGTCCAAACTAGACATGTAAGACAAGGGTGCCATCCTGATGACATCTACACAGAAATTATGACTTGAAATTACAGCGCCCCCTGGTGGCTACAGGAAGTGACATGTTTTATACTTTGATGAACTGCTCCTGGCTGATTTACAATATACAGCTCAAATCAGATCAGTCAAGTCATTAGATCATGGTCAGAATTGTGACGTTTCCTCAAACCGTGTAAACATTGATGTGCGGCGAAGGATTTTCCTTCGCCAAAGGACACGATGTTATCATAACTCCACTGTGCATTGTCCTATCACTACAAAACTTCTGTCACATGGTCAGAGTCCAACCCTGAACAGCTCTATGTGTCAATATTTCCTCAGTGTCATAGCGCCACCTACTGATTCGCCAGGAAACAGGAAGTACTTTGTTAATCCACTCTGCATTATCCAACCGGCTCCAAACTACTGACCTATGATCACAATACTGATCTGAACAGCTCCACATATAAATATTAGTTCAGGGTCATAGCGCCACCTACTGATCAGTGTGAAAATTAAGTTGTGTTAACATTGTCCAATTGACACAAAATTGCTCACGCTACATCAGAGCGCCTACATGAACAGATATATATGTCTGTGCGTAATAATAGTGATGGCGCCACCTACTGGCAAACCTACTGCCGCAGAGCGCAAAACGCATGCAACGTGGAGAAGTGCATGCTCGATCGATGATGTGCGCTTGGTCATCGATCGCTCTCTCCACCGACCGCAACAGGCTTCAACGTGCGGGTGCTCGGGCCCGCAAGTGCTACAACATAGCCCTAGTTATTAGGGCCCGAGCACCGAATGGTGAGAGGCCCTATTGAATCTGTAAGGATTTTTATTATTATTATTAGGGCCCGAGCACCGAATGGTGAGAGGCCCTATTGAATCTGTAAGGATTTTTATTATTATTATTATTATTATTATTATTATTATTATTATTATTTCCCTTTGGGGGGCTTTTTCAGGGTCTAGACATGCTCAAAAAGTTATGAAACTTTGCAGGAAATTCAAGGTCTGCGGATATTTTAGTATTCTGGAGTAATTGGAATTGGGCGTGGCAAAATGGCTCTACAGCGCCCCCTGGAACCAGCCCCTAGGTTTCCACATAACGGATTTTCATCAAAATCTGGATATAGGTGTATCGTGACCAGTCATGAAAAAAAGTCTCATGGAGCATTATGAAAAACGCAACAGGAAGTCCGCCATTTTGCTTTTAGTGGCCATTTTGGCAATATCCCACATTTTTACTTTTACGTACTTGTCCCAGGGCTTTCATCAGATCAACTTCAAATTCAGATGAGTGTCATCACAACAAGATGGAGATAAAAAATGATTGAGGGATTTTTTTTTTATCACACCGTGTGACCGTGGCATGGCGTTAAAAATTGGTTACACGCCATCAAAACACGGGCATCTGTATCTCGGACATACTTGTTCCAATCAAGTCCAAACTAGACATGTAAGACAATAGTCCCCGCCTGATGACATCTATGCATAAATGATGACTTAAAACCGCAGCGCCCCCTGGTGGCAACAGGAAATGTCTTGTTTTTTGCTTGTCTTACACTTGGATGAATTTCTCCTCATCCACTGACCTCAACCATGTCAAACTGTATCAAATGGGTCCCAAGACATTGACAATGAAGACATAAGATTACCGTGACTTTTCGTCAAACGCCATATGAATGGCGTGGCATTAAAGTTCATCAACTCGCCGTAAAACACGAAATTGCTGTAACTTCAGTGTTCATGATTCTATCTCTCTCAAACTACATGTGTGTAACAACAGCCCCCCCCTGAAGATATTCATATGGTTTTAAGAAATGGGCGTGGCAAAAAAACTGACCAGCGCCCCCTATAGGGCAACCCCGGCACTACGATGGCCGACATTTATACAAATCTATCGGGACATGTGTCGTTTCATAACAAACAAAAAAATATCTTGGATAGGTATGCTTGACCAAACAGGGAGGCCGCCATTTTGGATTAAGTGGCCATTTTTTTTCCATATTCCACATTTTTACTTGATGCACTTGTCCAGGGGCTTTCATCAGATTAACTTCAAATTAAGATCAGTGCCATCACAACAAGATGGAGATAAAAAGTGATTAAGAGATTGACCTTTCGTCACACCGTGTGACCGTGGCGTGGCGTCTTGAGTTTGATTAAACGCCATCAAAACACGAGGTTCTGTATCTCGGACATACATTGTCCAATCGAGTCCAAACTAGACATGTAAGACAAGGGTGCCATCCTGATGACATCTACACAGAAATTATGACTTGAAATTACAGCGCCCCCTGGTGGCTACAGGAAGTGACATGTTTTATACTTTGATGAACTGCTCCTGGCTGATTTACAATATACAGCTCAAATCAGATCAGTCAAGTCATTAGATCATGGTCAGAATTGTGACGTTTCCTCAAACCGTGTAAACATTGATGTGCGGCGAAGGATTTTCCTTCGCCAAAGGACACGATGTTATCATAACTCCACTGTGCATTGTCCTATCACTACAAAACTTCTGTCACATGGTCAGAGTCCAAGCCTGAACAGCTCTATGTGTCAATATTTCCTCAGTGTCATAGCGCCACCTACTGATTCGCCAGGAAACAGGAAGTACTTTGTTAATCCACTCTGCATTATCCAACCGGCTCCAAACTACTGACCTATGATCACAATACTGATCTGAACAGCTCCACATATAAATATTAGTTCAGGGTCATAGCGCCACCTACTGATCAGTGTGAAAATTAAGTTGTGTTAACATTGTCCAATTGACACAAAATTGCTCACGCTACATCAGAGCGCCTACATGAACAGATATATATGTCTGTGCGTAATAATAGTGATGGCGCCACCTACTGGCAAACCTACTGCCGCAGAGCGCAAAACGCATGCAACGTGGAGAAGTGCATGCTCGATCGATGATATGCGCTTGGTCATCGATCGCTCTCTCCACCGACCGCAACAGGCTTCAACGTGCGGGTGCTCGGGCCCGCAAGTGCTACAACGTAGCCCTAGTTATTATTATTTCCCTTTGGGGGGCTTTTTCAGGGTCTAGACATGCTCAAAAAGTTATGAAACTTTGCAGGAAATTCAAGGTCTGCAGATATTTTAGTATTCTGGAGTAATTGGAATTGGGCGTGGAAAAATGGCTCTACAGCGCCCCCTGGAACCAGCCCCTAGGTTTCCACATAACGGATTTTCATCAAAATCTGGATATAGCTGTATCGTGACCAGTCATGAAAAAAAGTCTCATGGAGCATTATGAAAAACGCAACAGGAAGTCCGCCATTTTGCTTTTAGTGGCCATTTTGGCAATATCCCACATTTTTACTTTTACGTACTTGTCCCAGGGCTTTCATCAGATCAACTTCAAATTCAGATGAGTGTCATCACAACAAGATGGAGATAAAAAATGATTGAGGGATTTTTTTTTTATCACACCGTGTGACCGTGGCATGGCGTTAAAAATTGGTTACACGCCATCAAAACACGGGCATCTGTATCTCGGACATACATGTTCCAATCAAGTCCAAACTAGACATGTAAGACAATAGTCCCCGCCTGATGATATCTATGCATAAATGATGACTTAAAACCGCAGCGCCCCCTGGTGGCAACAGGAAATGTCTTGTTTTTTGCTTGTCTTACACTTGGATGAATTTCTCCTCATCCACTGACCTCAACCATGTCAAACTGTATCAAATGGGTCCCAAGACATTGACAATGAAGACATAAGATTACCGTGACTTTTCGTCAAACGCCATATGAATGGCGTGGCATTAAAGTTCATCAACTCGCCGTGAAACACGAAATTGCTGTAACTTCAGTGTTCATGATTCTATCTCTCTCAAACTACATGTGTGTAACAACAGCCCCCCCCTGAAGATATTCATATGGTTTTAAGAAATGGGCGTGGCAAAAAAACTGACCAGCGCCCCCTATAGGGCAACCCCGGCACTACGATGGCCGACATTTATACAAATCTATCGGGACATGTGTCGTTTCATAACAAACAAAAAAATATCTTGGATAGGTATGCTTGACCAAACAGGGAGGCCGCCATTTTGGATTAAGTGGCCATTTTTTTTCCATATTCCACATTTTTACTTGATGCACTTGTCCCAGGGCTTTCATCAGATTAACTTCAAATTAAGATCAGTGCCATCACAACAAGATGGAGATAAAAAGTGATTAAGAGATTGACCTTTCGTCACACCGTGTGACCGTGGCGTGGCGTCTTGAGTTTGATTAAACGCCATCAAAACACAAGGTTCTGTATCTCGGACATACATTGTCCAATCGAGTCCAAACTAGACATGTAAGACAAGGGTGCCATCCTGATGACATCTACACAGAAATTATGACTTGAAATCACAGCGCCCCCTGGTGGCAACATGAAGTGACATGTTTTATACTTTGATGAACTGCTCCTGGCTGATTTACAATATACAGCTCAAATCAGCTCAGTCAAGTCATTAGATCATGGTCAGAATTGTGACGTTTCCTCAAACCGTGTAAACATTGATGTGCGGCGAAGGATTTTCCTTCGCCAAAGGACACGATGTTATCATAACTCCACTGTGCATTGTCCTATCACTACAAAACTTCTGTCACATGGTCAGAGTCCAAGCCTGAACAGCTCTATGTGTCAATATTTCCTCAGTGTCATAGCGCCACCTACTGATTCGCCAGGAAACAGGAAGTATTTTTTTAATCCACTCTGCATTATCCAACCGGCTCCAAACTACTGACCTATGATCACAATCCTGAATAGAACAGCTCCACATATGAATATTAGTTCAGGATCATAGCGCCACCTATTGATCAGTGTGAAAATTAAGTTGCGGAAACATTGTCCAATTGACACAAAATTTCTCACGCTACATCAGAGCGCCTACATGAACAGATCTATATGTCTGTGCGTAATAATAGTGATGGCGCCACCTACTGGCAAACCTACTGCCCCAGAGCGCAAAACGCATGCAACGTGGAGAAGTGCATGCTCGATCGATGATGTGCGCTTGGTCATCGATCGCTCTCTCCACCGACCGCAACAGGCTTCAACGTGCGGGTGCTCGGGCCCGCAAGTGCTACAACGTAGCCCTAGTTATTATTATTTCCCTTTGGGGGGCTTTTTCAGGGTCTAGACATGCTCAAAAAGTTATGAAACTTTGCAGGAAATTCAAGGTCTGCGGATATTTTAGTATTCTGGAGTAATTGGAATTGGGCGTGGCAAAATGGCTCTACAGCGCCCCCTGGAACCAGCCCCTAGGTTTCCACATAACGGATTTTCATCAAAATCTGGATATAGGTGTATCGTGACCAGTCATGAAAAAAAGTCTCATGGAGCATTATGAAAAACGCAACAGGAAGTCCGCCATTTTGCTTTTAGTGGCCATTTTGGCAATATCCCACATTTTTACTTTTACGTACTTGTCCCAGGGCTTTAATCAGATCAACTTCAAATTCAGATGAGTGTCATCACAACAAGATGGAGATAAAAAATGATTGAGGGATTTTTTTTTTATCACACCGTGTGACCGTGGCATGGCGTTAAAAATTGGTTACACGCCATCAAAACACGGGCATCTGTATCTCGGACATACATGTTCCAATCAAGTCCAAACTAGACATGTAAGACAATAGTCCCCGCCTGATGACATCTATGCATAAATGATGACTTAAAACCGCAGCGCCCCCTGGTGGCAACAGGAAATGTCTTGTTTTTTGCTTGTCTTACACTTGGATGAATTTCTCCTCATCCACTGACCTCAACCATGTCAAACTGTATCAAATGGGTCCCAAGACATTGACAATGAAGACATAAGATTACCGTGACTTTTCGTCAAACGCCATATGAATGGCGTGGCATTAAAGTTCATCAACTCGCCGTGAAACACGAAATTGCTGTAACTTCAGTGTTCATGATTCTATCTCTCTCAAACTACATGTGTGTAACAACAGCCCCCCCCTGAAGATATTCATATGGTTTTAAGAAATGGGCGTGGCAAAAAAACTGACCAGCGCCCCCTATAGGGCAACCCCGGCACTACGATGGCCGACATTTATACAAATCTATCGGGACATGTGTCGTTTCATAACAAACAAAAAAATATCTTGGATAGGTATGCTTGACCAAACAGGGAGGCCGCCATTTTGGATTAAGTGGCCATTTTTTTTCCATATTCCACATTTTTACTTGATGCACTTGTCCCAGGGCTTTCATCAGATTAACTTCAAATTAAGATCAGTGCCATCATAACAAGATGGAGATAAAAAGTGATTAAGAGATTGACCTTTCGTCACACCGTGTGACCGTGGCGTGGCGTCTTGAGTTTGATTAAACGCCATCAAAACACGAGGTTCTGTATCTCGGACATACATTGTCCAATCGAGTCCAAACTAGACATGTAAGACAAGGGTGCCATCCTGATGACATCTACACAGAAATTATGACTTGAAATTACAGCGCCCCCTGGTGGCTACAGGAAGTGACATGTTTTATACTTTGATGAACTGCTCCTGGCTGATTTACAATATACAGCTCAAATCAGATCAGTCAAGTCATTAGATCATGGTCAGAATTGTGACGTTTCCTCAAACCGTGTAAACATTGATGTGCGGCGAAGGATTTTCCTTCGCCAAAGGACACGATGTTATCATAACTCCACTGTGCATTGTCCTATCACTACAAAACTTCTGTCACATGGTCAGAGTCCAAGCCTGAACAGCTCTATGTGTCAATATTTCCTCAGTGTCATAGCGCCACCTACTGATTCGCCAGGAAACAGGAAGTACTTTGTTAATCCACTCTGCATTATCCAACCGGCTCCAAACTACTGACCTATGATCACAATCCTGAATAGAACAGCTCCATATATGAATATTAGTTCAGGGTCATAGCGCCACCTACTGATCAGTGTGAAAATTAAGTTGTGTTAACATTGTCCAATTGACACAAAATTGCTCACGCTACATCAGAGCGCCTACATGAACAGATATATATGTCTGTGCGTAATAATAGTGATGGCGCCACCTACTGGCAAACCTACTGCCGCAGAGCGCAAAACGCATGCAACGTGGAGAAGTGCATGCTCGATCGATGATGTGCGCTTGGTCATCGATCGCTCTCTCCACCGACCGCAACAGGCTTCAACGTGCGGGTGCTCGGGCCCGCAAGTGCTACAACGTAGCCCTAGTTAGGGCCCGAGCACCGAATGGTGAGAGGCCCTATTGAATCTGTAAGGATTTTTATTATTATTATTATTATTATTATTATTATTATTATTATTAGGGCCCGAGCACCGAATGGTGAGAGGCCCTATTGAATCTGTAAGGATTTTTATTATTATTATTATTATTATTATTATTATTATTATTATTATTATTAGGGCCCGAGCACCGAAATCGGTGGGAGGCCCTATTGAAATTGAAATGATTATTATTATTATTATTATTATTATTTTTCTTAGCTTAAATGAATTGGCTTTTTGAGGGCTTTAATGTGCTCAAAAAGTTGTAGGAGTTTGCAGTAAATTCGAAGGCGGCGTAAAATTACGTATTCTGGAGTATTTTGAAAAGGGCGTGGCAAAATGGCTAAAGAGCGCCACCTACGGAAAAGCCCCTCATTTAGCATTCACCGATCCTCAAAAAAAACAAAGATTATTGTGTATCATGACTAGATGCACAAAAAAGTCCATCAGTGCATTATGAATAACGCAACAGGAAGCCCGCCAGTTTGACTTTAGTGGCCATTTTGGTCATATTCCATATTTTTTCTTTGATGTACTTGTCGTACAGCTTTCATCAGATCAACTTCAAATTTAGACGATCGTCATCACAACAAATTGGAGATCTAAAGTTATTGAAGGATTACGTTTTAGCAAAACCGTCTGACCGTGGTGTGGCGTTAAAGTTTGATTAAACGCCATCAAAACACGGGCTTCTATATCTCAGACTTATTTTGTCCTATCGAGTCCAAACTACACACATAAGACAAGAGTAGAGATATGAAGACATCTATACAGAAATCGTGACTTAAAGTGACAGCGCCCCCTGGTGACAGCAGGAAAAGTCTTGTTTTTGTCACGTTTTATGTTTTTATATACTAGTCGTACAGCTTTTATCAAATCAACTTAATATTTAGACGACTGTCATCACAACAAAATGAAGATCTAAAGTTATTGAAAGATCGACTTTTCGTCAAACCGTGTGATTGTGGCGTGGCGCTAAAGTTTGATGAGACTTCGGTGAAACGCACTAAAACACGAGCTTCTGTATCTTGGACATATTTTGTCTAATCAAGTCCAAACTAGACACATAAGACAATAGTTGCGATATGAAGACATCTATACAGAAATCGTGACTTAAAATGACAGCGCCCCCTGGTGGCAGCAGGAAATGTATAGCTGACACTCTGATGTATTCCTGCTCATCCAATATGCAAAACCATGTCAAACTTTGTTTAATGGGTCTCAAGACATTGATAATGTAGCCATAAGATTATTGTGACTTTTTATCATGCGGTTTATTAATGGCATGGCTTGAAAGTTCATCAGCTCGTCGGAGAGAGTCCCATTGAATCCCATGTTAAAATGCCCAATTTTAGAGTAGAATTAAACCTGTTTACAGCATTATTCAAACTTTGGTTTTAGTCTCAATCGCTATGTTCTTCCTTCATTAAAACTCTGAGGGGGTGAACTTTTTCGTAACTACCTCTATATCGCTATAATAAGCGATATAGTGGTTTGAAATTTACGTGACGTCACAGTGAGCTGCGCCCTCCCTTCTCCTTACTTTTTCCTGTGTCATTGAACACAACTCGAGACTTTCGAAACCTCCCACTCAGTATCGGATGAATAACACAGTTTGATGTTTTGCTTGTTCTGCTGACGGACACGTTAAAGACGTCTGCGCTCCCGTTTCTGTGGTAAGTCAAGCTCAGTATTTTATTTAGATGTGTAGAAGTGATTCGCAGGGTGTTTTAGTACCATGCATTCGAGCTAACGTCCGTTAGCATGGAGGCTAAATACGAACTCCGATCTGGGGCATTAACTCCTGTTTAATGCGAACGGCACTATTACCGACACACACCGATATGAACCGACATGAGTAGGTCCGCCCAGCAGTGGCATGCGTTAGTTTATGAGGTTAAATCTGAGACAGGAGACTGTGTGTGTCCGGTGAATTAGCTCCATCAGGATATCTATTGCTATAAAATGGTTTCACTCGCCAAGGCATTTGACTTGACAATGTTACACAGTTAGTTATTCTACTGAAACAGACTTACAGTGATCAATTGAAACGTGCGTATTTAAAGTCACATCTGTATTTTAAGAGCAGATGTTTAAAGGGGAATTCAACTTCCAAAGCTCTTTATTCAGAGTATTGTTATGATGTCTTACAGAGAAAGCTAAACGTTCTGCTGCCTGCACTGTTTACATTGTAATCTCAGGCAGATTTCACTGAATTGTTCTGTTAAATATAAATAAATTATAGCCTTGTATCTTTATTAGAACAGACAGTGTAATAGAGAATTTGATGCTGATGTACACTAACTATTTCCTAAGCTGAAATGATTATGATCTGTTTAACTTTGAAGTAATACACTTCCTTTTTTACCATTTAAAGTGTGTTAAGGACTTAACCTGGCACATGTATGACTTTACACATTTGTATATTTATGTTGAAATTTTCTCTAGCATGTCCAGCATGAGACAACTGGAATTCAACCACATTGAACACCGACTTCAGGTACAGACCTCTTTTCATTAATTACAAACAACCATGGCAAAGTACTGCACATAATACATTGTGTATTAAATAATATATGCAATACTTTGAATGTGAAATAACTCCATACTGTACATTCATTGTCATGGTAGTGCACGTTTTAATCCAAAAGCATATTCAAATACACAGTTGAATATCCACAGAAAATAAGATTACACACTTTGTTCATATGTAACTCTTCCTCTACAATAATGACGATCACTTTCATGTTTCCTATCATTTTATTAGGGACAGACGAGCCTGAAGGACACAGCTGTGATGACCATGTTCTGTCTCTTATGGCAAAGCAGAAATATAAAACACTGGGTTCTTATCTAAAGTGTATCAAATCAGATCTCCACCATGTTGCTGCTGAGGACATCAGGTGCTGCAGTTCTTCATCTATGAAGAGAAAAAACGCACTGTTAAAGAATGTTTTGTGTTGTGTATAAAGCACAACAGATTTCTGATAGAACTGTTGTACTGTGGTCTTGGTTTATATCCTCATGGTGAAATGTACATATTTTAAGTCCCTTCTGATAAAAGTGCTGAAAGAAATACAACATTGTACAAATACATAAAATGTCTTTCTACCTCATCAGTACTATTCAAGGTGATAATCTCCCACAGACCTATTGATAACAGTCCAAATCAAGTCTTTCCACTTCTCTCAGTGTGAAAACATAATTCTATAATTAATTTGAGAACTGTTTACAACACTGATGTGTGGAGATTAAAATCATACCTAAACTGTCTAATTCACTGTAAAACTCCATGACATTCGCAGGCCATCTGTAGTTAAGGGAGCAACGCATGGAATGATGTGTAGATTACTAGTTTGATGATGCATGAGGAGAGGCGGTGGTCGAGTGGCAGAAACTTGGACTATGGGCAGAGAAGGTCTCTGGTTCGTCTTTGGTTCGACTCCATGGAGAGACAACAAAAGTCGAACCTGGATTGATCTGTCCAAAAATCCAAGAGTCTCCCTACCCTCTCTAGTGCCCATGAGCAAGGCACCTCACTCCCCCAACATCTGCTCCCCCGAGCGCCGTACATGGTCGCTCACTGCTCTGTGTGTCCTGCACCAGATGGGTAAAAAGCAGCGATTAAATTTCCCTACCTGCATGAGTGTGCCTTTGCATGTCTGTGCATGTGTTTGGGATGAATAAATGGATTTTAATCTTAATCTTTTAATCTTAATCAGTTGTCTTCCAGTTGACCAGCATGAAGCTGCAGATCTCCACCATGTTGCTGCTGGGGACATCAGGAGCTGCATTAATGAGGAGCAGAAGCGTACTGTTATGAATGTTTTGTGTTGTTTATGAAGCACTACTTATTTCAGCTAGAACCGATGTACTAGGGTCTGGGTTTGTATCCTAATGGTTAAATGCACATACTTTAAATCGCTTTTAATAAAACGTGACAAAGAAATACAACATTGTACACATAGATAAAATGTCTTTCTACCTCATCTGTAATATTCAAGGTGATGATCTCCCACAGAGCTGTTGATAACAGTCCACATCAAGTCTCTCCACTTCCCTCAGTGTGAAAACATAATTATATAATTAATTGGAGAAGTGTTTACAACACTGATGTGTGGACATTATAATCTTATCACTACTGTCTAATTCACTCTACAACTCCATGACAGACTAAATAAACAATGTGAAAATAGTAATGGCGGATATACCATCCTGTATCAGAATATTGGTGAAACAGTTACTATCACATGAAACGTAAACGTGTAGCGTATTGATAGTAACTCATTAAAAAAAATAATGTCAAAACCAAAACAAGACTGTCGAGTTATCTTGCTTCAATCTGTTCATTAGACGTGATAAATAAACGGTAACTTTTATAACAATTACATATTACAAAAAACTTGAGGCATGTAAGCATATGATGATAGATAAAGCAATAGGTTATGTTGGATAGTTTCAAGGTTACTTACCTCTAGTTCAGCACCAGCGGCTGGCCAGAAGAAGTGGAGCGATCTTCCTTGCCGCACAGGGCAAACGCAGGCAATGTGGAGACGAGCGCTTGGTCATCGAACGTTCTCTCTTCCCCGACCGCAACAGACTTGAAATTGCCTGTGCTCGGGCCCGTTAGTGCTACAACGTAGCCCTAGTTATTATTATTTCCCTTTGGGGGGCTTTTTCAGGGTCTAGACATGCTCAAAAAGTTATGAAACTTTGCAGGAAATTCAAGGTCTGCGGATATTTTAGTATTCTGGAGTAATTGGAATTGGGCGTGGCAAAATGGCTCTACAGCGCCCCCTGGAACCAGCCCCTAGGTTTCCACATAACGGATTTTCATCAAAATCTGGATATAGGTGTATCGTGACCAGTCATGAAAAAAAGTCTCATGGAGCATTATGAAAAACGCAACAGGAAGTCCGCCATTTTGCTTTTAGTGGCCATTTTGGCAATATCCCACATTTTTACTTTTACGTACTTGTCCCAGGGCTTTCATCAGATCAACTTCAAATTCAGATGAGTGTCATCACAACAAGATGGAGATAAAAAATGATTGAGGGATTTTTTTTTTATCACACCGTGTGACCGTGGCATGGCGTTGAAAATTGGTTACACGCCATCAAAACACGGGCATCTGTATCTCGGACATACATGTTCCAATCAAGTCCAAACTAGACATGTAAGACAATAGTCCCCGCCTGATGACATCTATGCATAAATGATGACTTAAAACCGCAGCGCCCCCTGGTGGCAACAGGAAATGTCTTGTTTTTTGCTTGTCTTACACTTGGATGAATTTCTCCTCATCCAATGACCTCAACCATGTCAAACTGTATCAAATGGGTCCCAAGACATTGACAATGAAGACATAAGATTACCGTGAATTTTCGTCAAACGCCATATGAATGGCGTGGCATTAAAGTTCATCAACTCGCCGTGAAACACGAAATTGCTGTAACTTCAGTGTTCATGATTCTATCTCTCTCAAACTACATGTGTGTAACAACAGCCCCCCCCTGAAGATATTCATATGGTTTTAAGAAATGGGCGTGGCAAAAAAACTGACCAGCGCCCCCTATAGGGCAACCCCGGCACTACGATGGCCGACATTTATACAAATCTATCGGGACATGTGTCGTTTCATAACAAACAAAAAAATATCTTGGATAGGTATGCTTGACCAAACAGGGAGGCCGCCATTTTGGATTAAGTGGCCATTTTTTTTCCATATTCCACATTTTTACTTGATGCACTTGTCCAGGGGCTTTCATCAGATTAACTTCAAATTAAGATCAGTGCCATCACAACAAGATGGAGATAAAAAGTGATTAAGAGATTGACCTTTCGTCACACCGTGTGACCGTGGCGTGGCGTCTTGAGTTTGATTAAACGCCATCAAAACACGAGGTTCTGTATCTCGGACATACATTGTCCAATCGAGTCCAAACTAGACATGTAAGACAAGGGTGCCATCCTGATGACATCTACACAGAAATTATGACTTGAAATTACAGCGCCCCCTGGTGGCTACAGGAAGTGACATGTTTTATACTTTGATGAACTGCTCCTGGCTGATTTACAATATACAGCTCAAATCAGATCAGTCAAGTCATTAGATCATGGTCAGAATTGTGACGTTTCCTCAAACCGTGTAAACATTGATGTGCGGCGAAGGATTTTCCTTCGCCAAAGGACACGATGTTATCATAACTCCACTGTGCATTGTCCTATCACTACAAAACTTCTGTCACATGGTCAGAGTCCAAGCCTGAACAGCTCTATGTGTCAATATTTCCTCAGTGTCATAGCGCCACCTACTGATTCGCCAGGAAACAGGAAGTACTTTGTTAATCCACTCTGCATTATCCAACCGGCTCCAAACTACTGACCTATGATCACAATACTGATCTGAACAGCTCCACATATAAATATTAGTTCAGGGTCATAGCGCCACCTACTGATCAGTGTGAAAATTAAGTTGTGTTAACATTGTCCAATTGACACAAAATTGCTCACGCTACATCAGAGCGCCTACATGAACAGATATATATGTCTGTGCGTAATAATAGTGATGGCGCCACCTACTGGCAAACCTACTGCCGCAGAGCGCAAAACGCATGCAACGTGGAGAAGTGCATGCTCGATCGATGATATGCGCTTGGTCATCGATCGCTCTCTCCACCGACCGCAACAGGCTTCAACGTGCGGGTGCTCGGGCCCGCAAGTGCTACAACGTAGCCCTAGTTATTATTATTTCCCTTTGGGGGGCTTTTTCAGGGTCTAGACATGCTCAAAAAGTTATGAAACTTTGCAGGAAATTCAAGGTCTGCAGATATTTTAGTATTCTGGAGTAATTGGAATTGGGCGTGGAAAAATGGCTCTACAGCGCCCCCTGGAACCAGCCCCTAGGTTTCCACATAACGGATTTTCATCAAAATCTGGATATAGCTGTATCGTGACCAGTCATGAAAAAAAGTCTCATGGAGCATTATGAAAAACGCAACAGGAAGTCCGCCATTTTGCTTTTAGTGGCCATTTTGGCAATATCCCACATTTTTACTTTTACGTACTTGTCCCAGGGCTTTCATCAGATCAACTTCAAATTCAGATGAGTGTCATCACAACAAGATGGAGATAAAAAATGATTGAGGGATTTTTTTTTTATCACACCGTGTGACCGTGGCATGGCGTTAAAAATTGGTTACACGCCATCAAAACACGGGCATCTGTATCTCGGACATACATGTTCCAATCAAGTCCAAACTAGACATGTAAGACAATAGTCCCCGCCTGATGATATCTATGCATAAATGATGACTTAAAACCGCAGCGCCCCCTGGTGGCAACAGGAAATGTCTTGTTTTTTGCTTGTCTTACACTTGGATGAATTTCTCCTCATCCACTGACCTCAACCATGTCAAACTGTATCAAATGGGTCCCAAGACATTGACAATGAAGACATAAGATTACCGTGACTTTTCGTCAAACGCCATATGAATGGCGTGGCATTAAAGTTCATCAACTCGCCGTGAAACACGAAATTGCTGTAACTTCAGTGTTCATGATTCTATCTCTCTCAAACTACATGTGTGTAACAACAGCCCCCCCCTGAAGATATTCATATGGTTTTAAGAAATGGGCGTGGCAAAAAAACTGACCAGCGCCCCCTATAGGGCAACCCCGGCACTACGATGGCCGACATTTATACAAATCTATCGGGACATGTGTCGTTTCATAACAAACAAAAAAATATCTTGGATAGGTATGCTTGACCAAACAGGGAGGCCGCCATTTTGGATTAAGTGGCCATTTTTTTTCCATATTCCACATTTTTACTTGATGCACTTGTCCCAGGGCTTTCATCAGATTAACTTCAAATTAAGATCAGTGCCATCACAACAAGATGGAGATAAAAAGTGATTAAGAGATTGACCTTTCGTCACACCGTGTGACCGTGGCGTGGCGTCTTGAGTTTGATTAAACGCCATCAAAACACAAGGTTCTGTATCTCGGACATACATTGTCCAATCGAGTCCAAACTAGACATGTAAGACAAGGGTGCCATCCTGATGACATCTACACAGAAATTATGACTTGAAATCACAGCGCCCCCTGGTGGCAACATGAAGTGACATGTTTTATACTTTGATGAACTGCTCCTGGCTGATTTACAATATACAGCTCAAATCAGCTCAGTCAAGTCATTAGATCATGGTCAGAATTGTGACGTTTCCTCAAACCGTGTAAACATTGATGTGCGGCGAAGGATTTTCCTTCGCCAAAGGACACGATGTTATCATAACTCCACTGTGCATTGTCCTATCACTACAAAACTTCTGTCACATGGTCAGAGTCCAAGCCTGAACAGCTCTATGTGTCAATATTTCCTCAGTGTCATAGCGCCACCTACTGATTCGCCAGGAAACAGGAAGTATTTTTTTAATCCACTCTGCATTATCCAACCGGCTCCAAACTACTGACCTATGATCACAATCCTGAATAGAACAGCTCCACATATGAATATTAGTTCAGGATCATAGCGCCACCTATTGATCAGTGTGAAAATTAAGTTGCGGAAACATTGTCCAATTGACACAAAATTTCTCACGCTACATCAGAGCGCCTACATGAACAGATCTATATGTCTGTGCGTAATAATAGTGATGGCGCCACCTACTGGCAAACCTACTGCCCCAGAGCGCAAAACGCATGCAACGTGGAGAAGTGCATGCTCGATCGATGATGTGCGCTTGGTCATCGATCGCTCTCTCCACCGACCGCAACAGGCTTCAACGTGCGGGTGCTCGGGCCCGCAAGTGCTACAACGTAGCCCTAGTTATTATTATTTCCCTTTGGGGGGCTTTTTCAGGGTCTAGACATGCTCAAAAAGTTATGAAACTTTGCAGGAAATTCAAGGTCTGCGGATATTTTAGTATTCTGGAGTAATTGGAATTGGGCGTGGCAAAATGGCTCTACAGCGCCCCCTGGAACCAGCCCCTAGGTTTCCACATAACGGATTTTCATCAAAATCTGGATATAGGTGTATCGTGACCAGTCATGAAAAAAAGTCTCATGGAGCATTATGAAAAACGCAACAGGAAGTCCGCCATTTTGCTTTTAGTGGCCATTTTGGCAATATCCCACATTTTTACTTTTACGTACTTGTCCCAGGGCTTTCATCAGATCAACTTCAAATTCAGATGAGTGTCATCACAACAAGATGGAGATAAAAAATGATTGAGGGATTTTTTTTTTATCACACCGTGTGACCGTGGCATGGCGTTAAAAATTGGTTACACGCCATCAAAACACGGGCATCTGTATCTCGGACATACATGTTCCAATCAAGTCCAAACTAGACATGTAAGACAATAGTCCCCGCCTGATGACATCTATGCATAAATGATGACTTAAAACCGCAGCGCCCCCTGGTGGCAACAGGAAATGTCTTGTTTTTTGCTTGTCTTACACTTGGATGAATTTCTCCTCATCCACTGACCTCAACCATGTCAAACTGTATCAAATGGGTCCCAAGACATTGACAATGAAGACATAAGATTACCGTGACTTTTCGTCAAACGCCATATGAATGGCGTGGCATTAAAGTTCATCAACTCGCCGTGAAACACGAAATTGCTGTAACTTCAGTGTTCATGATTCTATCTCTCTCAAACTACATGTGTGTAACAACAGCCCCCCCCTGAAGATATTCATATGGTTTTAAGAAATGGGCGTGGCAAAAAAACTGACCAGCGCCCCCTATAGGGCAACCCCGGCACTACGATGGCCGACATTTATACAAATCTATCGGGACATGTGTCGTTTCATAACAAACAAAAAAATATCTTGGATAGGTATGCTTGACCAAACAGGGAGGCCGCCATTTTGGATTAAGTGGCCATTTTTTTTCCATATTCCACATTTTTACTTGATGCACTTGTCCCAGGGCTTTCATCAGATTAACTTCAAATTAAGATCAGTGCCATCATAACAAGATGGAGATAAAAAGTGATTAAGAGATTGACCTTTCGTCACACCGTGTGACCGTGGCGTGGCGTCTTGAGTTTGATTAAACGCCATCAAAACACGAGGTTCTGTATCTCGGACATACATTGTCCAATCGAGTCCAAACTAGACATGTAAGACAAGGGTGCCATCCTGATGACATCTACACAGAAATTATGACTTGAAATTACAGCGCCCCCTGGTGGCTACAGGAAGTGACATGTTTTATACTTTGATGAACTGCTCCTGGCTGATTTACAATATACAGCTCAAATCAGATCAGTCAAGTCATTAGATCATGGTCAGAATTGTGACGTTTCCTCAAACCGTGTAAACATTGATGTGCGGCGAAGGATTTTCCTTCGCCAAAGGACACGATGTTATCATAACTCCACTGTGCATTGTCCTATCACTACAAAACTTCTGTCACATGGTCAGAGTCCAAGCCTGAACAGCTCTATGTGTCAATATTTCCTCAGTGTCATAGCGCCACCTACTGATTCGCCAGGAAACAGGAAGTACTTTGTTAATCCACTCTGCATTATCCAACCGGCTCCAAACTACTGACCTATGATCACAATCCTGAATAGAACAGCTCCATATATGAATATTAGTTCAGGGTCATAGCGCCACCTACTGATCAGTGTGAAAATTAAGTTGTGTTAACATTGTCCAATTGACACAAAATTGCTCACGCTACATCAGAGCGCCTACATGAACAGATCTATATGTCTGTGCGTAATAATAGTGATGGCGCCACCTACTGGCAAACCTACTGCCGCAGAGCGCAAAACGCATGCAACGTGGAGAAGTGCATGCTCGATCGATGATGTGCGCTTGGTCATCGATCGCTCTCTCCACCGACCGCAACAGGCTTCAACGTGCGGGTGCTCGGGCCCGCAAGTGCTACAACGTAGCCCTAGTTAGGGCCCGAGCACCGAATGGTGAGAGGCCCTATTGAATCTGTAAGGATTTTTATTATTATTATTATTATTATTTCCCTTTGGGGGGCTTTTTCAGGGTCTAGACATGCTCAAAAAGTTATGAAACTTTGCAGGAAATTCAAGGTCTGCGGATATTTTAGTATTCTGGAGTAATTGGAATTGGGCGTGGCAAAATGGCTCTACAGCGCCCCCTGGAACCAGCCCCTAGGTTTCCACATAACGGATTTTCATCAAAATCTGGATATAGGTGTATCGTGACCAGTCATGAAAAAAAGTCTCATGGAGCATTATGAAAAACGCAACAGGAAGTCCGCCATTTTGCTTTTAGTGGCCATTTTGGCAATATCCCACATTTTTACTTTTACGTACTTGTCCCAGGGCTTTCATCAGATCAACTTCAAATTCAGATGAGTGTCATCACAACAAGATGGAGATAAAAAATGATTGAGGGATTTTTTTTTTATCACACCGTGTGACCGTGGCATGGCGTTAAAAATTGGTTACACGCCATCAAAACACGGGCATCTGTATCTCGGACATACATGTTCCAATCAAGTCCAAACTAGACATGTAAGACAATAGTCCCCGCCTGATGACATCTATGCATAAATGATGACTTAAAACCGCAGCGCCCCCTGGTGGCAACAGGAAATGTCTTGTTTTTTGCTTGTCTTACACTTGGATGAATTTCTCCTCATCCACTGACCTCAACCATGTCAAACTGTATCAAATGGGTCCCAAGACATTGACAATGAAGACATAAGATTACCGTGACTTTTCGTCAAACGCCATATGAATGGCGTGGCATTAAAGTTCATCAACTCGCCGTGAAACACGAAATTGCTGTAACTTCAGTCTTCATGATTCTATCTCTCTCAAACTACCTGTGTGTAACAACAGCCCCCCCCTGAAGATATTCATATGGTTTTAAGAAATGGGCGTGGCAAAAAAACTGACCAGCGCCCCCTATAGGGCAACCCCGGCACTACGATGGCCGACATTTATACAAATCTATCGGGACATGTGTCGTTTCATAACAAACAAAAAAATATCTTGGATAGGTATGCTTGACCAAACAGGGAGGCCGCCATTTTGGATTAAGTGGCCATTTTTTTTCCATATTCCACATTTTTACTTGATGCACTTGTCCCAGGGCTTTCATCAGATTAACTTCAAATTAAGATCAGTGCCATCACAACAAGATGGAGATAAAAAGTGATTAAGAGATTGACCTTTCGTCACACCGTGTGACCGTGGCGTGGCGTCTTGAGTTTGATTAAACGCCATCAAAACACGAGGTTCTGTATCTCGGACATACATTGTCCAATCGAGTCCAAACTAGACATGTAAGACAAGGGTGCCATCCTGATGACATCTACACAGAAATTATGACTTGAAATTACAGCGCCCCCTGGTGGCTACAGGAAGTGACATGTTTTATACTGTGATGAACTGCTCCTGGCTGATTTACAATATACAGCTCAAATCAGATCAGTCAAGTCATTAGATCATGGTCAGAATTGTGACGTTTCCTCAAACCGTGTAAACATTGATGTGCGGCGAAGGATTTTCCTTCGCCAAAGGCCACGATGTTATCATAACTCCACTGTGCATTGTCCTATCACTACAAAACTTCTGTCACATGGTCAGAGTCCAAGCCTGAACAGCTCTATGTGTCACTATTTCCTCAGTGTCATAGCGCCACCTACTGATTCGCCAGGAAACAGGAAGTACTTTGTTAATCCACTCTGCATTATCCAACCGGCTCCAAACTACTGACCTATGATCACAATACTGATCTGAACAGCTCCACATATAAATATTAGTTCAGGGTCATAGCGCCACCTACTGATCAGTGTGAAAATTAAGTTGTGTTAACATTGTCCAATTGACACAAAATTGCTCACGCTACATCAGAGCGCCTACATGAACAGATATATATGTCTGTGCGTAATAATAGTGATGGCGCCACCTACTGGCAAACCTACTGCCGCAGAGCGCAAAACGCATGCAACGTGGAGAAGTGCATGCTCGATCGATGATGTGCGCTTGGTCATCGATCGCTCTCTCCACCGACCGCAACAGGCTTCAACGTGCGGGTGCTCGGGCCCGCAAGTGCTACAACGTAGCCCTAGTTAGGGCCCGAGCACCGAATGGTGAGAGGCCCTATTGAATCTGTAAGGATTTTTATTATTATTATTATTATTAGGGCCCGAGCACCGAATGGTGAGAGGCCCTATTGAATCTGTAAGGATTTTTATTATTATTATTATTATTATTATTAGGGCCCGAGCACCGAATGATGAGAGGCCCTATTGAATCTGTAAGGATTTTTATTATTATTATTATTATTATTATTATTATTATTATTATTATTATTATTATTATTATTATTATTATTATTATTATTTCCCTTTGGGGGGCTTTTTCAGGGTCTAGACATGCTCAAAAAGTTATGAAACTTTGCTGGAAATTCAAGGTCTGCGGATATTTTAGTATTCTGGAGTAATTGGAATTGGGCGTGGCAAAATGGCTCTACAGCGCCCCCTGGAACCAGCCCCTAGGTTTCCACATAACGGATTTTCATCAAAATCTGGATATAGGTGTATCGTGACCAGTCATGAAAAAAAGTCTCATGGAGCATTATGAAAAACGCAACAGGAAGTCCGCCATTTTGCTTTTAGTGGCCATTTTGGCAATATCCCACATTTTTACTTTTACGTACTTGTCCCAGGGCTTTCATCAGATCAACTTCAAATTCAGATGAGTGTCATCACAACAAGATGGAGATAAAAAATGATTGAGGGATTTTTTTTTTATCACACCGTGTGACCGTGGCATGGCGTTAAAAATTGGTTACACGCCATCAAAACACGGGCATCTGTATCTCGGACATACATGTTCCAATCAAGTCCAAACTAGACATGTAAGACAATAGTCCCCGCCTGATGACATCTATGCATAAATGATGACTTAAAACCGCAGCGCCCCCTGGTGGCAACAGGAAATGTCTTGTTTTTTGCTTGTCTTACACTTGGATGAATTTCTCCTCATCCACTGACCTCAACCATGTCAAACTGTATCAAATGGGTCCCAAGACATTGACAATGAAGACATAAGATTACCGTGACTTTTCGTCAAACGCCATATGAATGGCGTGGCATTAAAGTTCATCAACTCGCCGTGAAACACGAAATTGCTGTAACTTCAGTGTTCATGATTCTATCTCTCTCAAACTACATGTGTGTAACAACAGCCCCCCCCTGAAGATATTCATATGGTTTTAAGAAATGGGCGTGGCAAAAAAACTGACCAGCGCCCCCTATAGGGCAACCCCGGCACTACGATGGCCGACATTTATACAAATCTATCGGGACATGTGTCGTTTCATAACAAACAAAAAAATATCTTGGATAGGTATGCTTGACCAAACAGGGAGGCCGCCATTTTGGATTAAGTGGCCATTTTTTTCCCATATTCCACATTTTTACTTGATGCACTTGTCCCAGGGCTTTCATCAGATTAACTTCAAATTAAGATCAGTGCCATCACAACAAGATGGAGATAAAAAGTGATTAAGAGATTGACCTTTCGTCACACGGTGTGACCGTGGCGTGGCGTCTTGAGTTTGATTAAACGCCATCAAAACACGAGGTTCTGTATCTCGGACATACATTGTCCAATCGAGTCCAAACTAGACATGTAAGACAAGGGTGCCATCCTGATGACATCTACACAGAAATTATGACTTGAAATTACAGCGCCCCCTGGTGGCTACAGGAAGTGACATGTTTTATACTTTGATGAACTGCTCCTGGCTGATTTACAATATACAGCTCAAATCAGATCAGTCAAGTCATAAGATCATGGTCAGAATTGTGACGTTTCCTCAAACCGTGTAAACATTGATGTGCGGCGAAGGATTTTCCTTCGCCAAAGGACACGATGTTATCATAACTCCACTGTGCATTGTCCTATCACTACAAAACTTCTGTCACATGGTCAGAGTCCAAGCCTGAACAGCTCTATGTGTCAATATTTCCTCAGTGTCATAGCGCCACCTACTGATTCGCCAGGAAACAGGAAGTACTTTGTTAATCCACTCTGCATTATCCTCCGGCTCCAAACTACTGACCTATGATCACAATCCTGAATAGAACAGCTCCATATATGAATATTAGTTCAGGATCATAGCGCCACCTACTGATCAGTGTGAAAATTAAGTTGCGGAAACATTGTCCAATTGACACAAAATTGCTCACGCTACATCAGAGCGCCTACATGAACAGATATATATGTCTGTGCGTAATAATAGTGATGGCGCCACCTACTGGCAAACCTACTGCCGCAGAGCGCAAAACGCATGCAACGTGGAGAAGTGCATGCTCGATCGATGATGTGCGCTTGGTCATCGATCGCTCTCTCCACCGACCGCAACAGGCTTCAACGTGCGGGTGCTCGGGCCCGCAAGTGCTACAACGTAGCCCTAGTTATTATTATTATTATTATTATTTCCCTTTGGGGGGCTTTTTCAGGGTCTAGACATGCTCAAAAAGTTATGAAACTTTGCTGGAAATTCAAGGTCTGCGGATATTTTAGTATTCTGGAGTAATTGGAATTGGGCGTGGCAAAATGGCTCTACAGCGCCCCCTGGAACCAGCCCCTAGGTTTCCACATAACGGATTTTCATCAAAATCTGGATATAGGTGTATCGTGACCAGTCATGAAAAAAAGTCTCATGGAGCATTATGAAAAACGCAACAGGAAGTCCGCCATTTTGCTTTTAGTGGCCATTTTGGCAATATCCCACATTTTTACTTTTACGTACTTGTCCCAGGGCTTTCATCAGATCAACTTCAAATTCAGATGAGTGTCATCACAACAAGATGGAGATAAAAAATGATTGAGGGATTTTTTTTTTATCACACCGTGTGACCGTGGCATGGCGTTAAAAATTGGTTACACGCCATCAAAACACGGGCATCTGTATCTCGGACATACATGTTCCAATCAAGTCCAAACTAGACATGTAAGACAATAGTCCCCGCCTGATGACATCTATGCATAAATGATGACTTAAAACCGCAGCGCCCCCTGGTGGCAACAGGAAATGTCTTGTTTTTTGCTTGTCTTACACTTGGATGAATTTCTCCTCATCCACTGACCTCAACCATGTCAAACTGTATCAAATGGGTCCCAAGACATTGACAATGAAGACATAAGATTACCGTGACTTTTCGTCAAACGCCATATGAATGGCGTGGCATTAAAGTTCATCAACTCGCCGTGAAACACGAAATTGCTGTAACTTCAGTGTTCATGATTCTATCTCTCTCAAACTACATGTGTGTAACAACAGCCCCCCCCTGAAGATATTCATATGGTTTTAAGAAATGGGCGTGGCAAAAAAACTGACCAGCGCCCCCTATAGGGCAACCCCGGCACTACGATGGCCGACATTTATACAAATCTATCGGGACATGTGTCGTTTCATAACAAACAAAAAAATATCTTGGATAGGTATGCTTGACCAAACAGGGAGGCCGCCATTTTGGATTAAGTGGCCATTTTTTTCCCATATTCCACATTTTTACTTGATGCACTTGTCCCAGGGCTTTCATCAGATTAACTTCAAATTAAGATCAGTGCCATCACAACAAGATGGAGATAAAAAGTGATTAAGAGATTGACCTTTCGTCACACGGTGTGACCGTGGCGTGGCGTCTTGAGTTTGATTAAACGCCATCAAAACACGAGGTTCTGTATCTCGGACATACATTGTCCAATCGAGTCCAAACTAGACATGTAAGACAAGGGTGCCATCCTGATGACATCTACACAGAAATTATGACTTGAAATTACAGCGCCCCCTGGTGGCTACAGGAAGTGACATGTTTTATACTTTGATGAACTGCTCCTGGCTGATTTACAATATACAGCTCAAATCAGATCAGTCAAGTCATAAGATCATGGTCAGAATTGTGACGTTTCCTCAAACCGTGTAAACATTGATGTGCGGCGAAGGATTTTCCTTCGCCAAAGGACACGATGTTATCATAACTCCACTGTGCATTGTCCTATCACTACAAAACTTCTGTCACATGGTCAGAGTCCAAGCCTGAACAGCTCTATGTGTCAATATTTCCTCAGTGTCATAGCGCCACCTACTGATTCGCCAGGAAACAGGAAGTACTTTGTTAATCCACTCTGCATTATCCAACCGGCTCCAAACTACTGACCTATGATCACAATACTGATCTGAACAGCTCCACATATAAATATTAGTTCAGGGTCATAGCGCCACCTACTGATCAGTGTGAAAATTAAGTTGTGTTAACATTGTCCAATTGACACAAAATTGCTCACGCTACATCAGAGCGCCTACATGAACAGATATATCTGTATGTGCGTAATAATAGTGATGGCGCCACCTACTGGCAAACCTACTGCCGCAGAGCGCAAAACGCATGCAACGTGGAGAAGTGCATGCTCGATCGATGATGTGCGCTTGGTCATCGATCGCTCTCTCCACCGACCGCAACAGGCTTCAACGTGCGGGTGCTCGGGCCCGCAAGTGCTACAACGTAGCCCTAGTTATTAGGGCCCGAGCACCGAATGGTGAGAGGCCCTATTGAATCTGTAAGGATTTTTATTATTATTATTATTATTATTATTATTATTTCCCTTTGGGGGGCTTTTTCAGGGTCTAGACATGCTCAAAAAGTTATGAAACTTTGCAGGAAATTCAAGGTCTGCGGATATTTTAGTATTCTGGAGTAATTGGAATTGAGCGTGGCAAAATGGCTCTACAGCGCCCCCTGGAACCAGCCCCTAGGTTTCCACATAACGGATTTTCATCAAAATCTGGATATAGGTGTATCGTGACCAGTCATGAAAAAAAGTCTCATGGAGCATTATGAAAAACGCAACAGGAAGTCCGCCATTTTGCTTTTAGTGGCCATTTTGGCAATATCCCACATTTTTACTTTTACGTACTTGTCCCAGGGCTTTCATCAGATCAACTTCAAATTCAGATGAGTGTCATCACAACAAGATGGAGATAAAAAATGATTGAGGGATTTTTTTTTTATCACACCGTGTGACCGTGGCATGGCGTTAAAAATTGGTTACACGCCATCAAAACACGGGCATCTGTATCTCGGACATACATGTTCCAATCAAGTCCAAACTAGACATGTAAGACAATAGTCCCCGCCTGATGACATCTATGCATAAATGATGACTTAAAACCGCAGCGCCCCCTGGTGGCAACAGGAAATGTCTTGTTTTTTGCTTGTCTTACACTTGGATGAATTTCTCCTCATCCACTGACCTCAACCATGTCAAACTGTATCAAATGGGTCCCAAGACATTGACAATGAAGACATAAGATTACCGTGACTTTTCGTCAAACGCCATATGAATGGCGTGGCATTAAAGTTCATCAACTCGCCGTGAAACACGAAATTGCTGTAACTTCAGTGTTCATGATTCTATCTCTCTCAAACTACATGTGTGTAACAACAGCCCCCCCCTGAAGATATTCATATGGTTTTAAGAAATGGGCGTGGCCAAAAAACTGACCAGCGCCCCCTATAGGGCAACCCCGGCACTACGATGGCCGACATTTATACAAATCTATCGGGACATGTGTCGTTTCATAACAAACAAAAAAATGTCTTGGATAGGTATGCTTGACCAAACAGGGAGGCCGCCATTTTGGATTAAGTGGCCATTTTTTTTCCATATTCCACATTTTTACTTGATGCACTTGTCCCAGAGCTTTCATCAGATTAACTTCAAATTAAGATCAGTGCCATCACAACAAGATGGAGATAAAAAGTGATTAAGAGATTGACCTTTCGTCACACCGTGTGACCGTGGCGTGGCGTCTTGAGTTTGATTAAACGCCATCAAAACACGAGGTTCTGTATCTCGGACATACATTGTCCAATCGAGTCCAAACTAGACATGTAAGACAAGGGTGCCATCCTGATGACATCTACACAGAAATTATGACTTGAAATTACAGCGCCCCCTGGTGGCTACAGGAAGTGACATGTTTTATACTTTGATGAACTGCTCCTGGCTGATTTACAATATACAGCTCAAATCAGATCAGTCAAGTCATTAGATCATGGTCAGAATTGTGACGTTTCCTCAAACCGTGTAAACATTGATGTGCGGCGAAGGATTTTCCTTCGCCAAAGGACACAATGTTATCATAACTCCACTGTGCATTGTCCTATCACTACAAAACTTCTGTCACATGGTCAGAGTCCAAGCCTGAACAGCTCTATGTGTCAATATTTCCTCAGTGTCATAGCGCCACCTACTGATTCACCAGGAAACAGGAAGTACTTTGTTAATCCACTCTGCATTATCCAACCGGCTCCAAACTACTGACCTATGATCACAATACTGATCTGAACAGCTCCACATATAAATATTAGTTCAGGGTCATAGCGCCACCTACTGATCAGTGTGAAAATTAAGTTGTGTTAACATTGTCCAATTGACACAAAATTGCTCACGCTACATCAGAGCGCCTACATGAACAGATATATATGTCTTTGCGTAATAATAGTGATGGCGCCACCTACTGGCAAACCTACTGCCGCAGAGCGCAAAACGCATGCAACGTGGAGAAGTGCATGCTCGATCGATGATGTGCGCTTGGTCATCGATCGCTCTCTCCACCGACCGCAACAGGCTTCAACGTGCGGGTGCTCGGGCCCGCAAGTGCTACAACGTAGCCCTAGTTAGGGCCCGAGCACCGAATGGTGAGAGGCCCTATTGAATCTGTAAGGATTTTTATTAGGGCCCGAGCACCGAAATCGGTGGGAGGCCCTATTGAAATTGAAATGATTATTATTATTATTATTATTATTTTTCTTAGCTTAAATGAATTGGCTTTTTGAGGGCTTTAATGTGCTCAAAAAGTTGTAGGAGTTTGCAGTAAATTCGAAGGCGGCGTAAAATTATGTATTCTGGAGTATTTTGAAAAGGGCGTGGCAAAATGGCTCAAGAGCGCCACCTACGGAAAAGCCCCTCATTTAGCATTCACCGATCCTCAAAAAAAACAAAGATTATTGTGTATCATGACTAGATGCACAAAAAAGTCCATCAGTGCATTATGAATAACGCAACAGGAAGCCCGCCAGTTTGACTTTAGTGGCCATTTTGGTCATATTCCATATTTTTTCTTTGATGTACTTGTCGTACAGCTTTCATCAGATCAACTTCAAATTTAGACGATCGTCATCACAACAAATTGGAGATCTAAAGTTATTGAAGGATTACGTTTTAGCAAAACCGTCTGACCGTGGTGTGGCGTTAAAGTTTGATGAAACGCCATCAAAACACAAGCTTCCATATTTCAGACATATTTTGTCCAATTGAGTCCAAACTAGACACATACGACAAGAATCGCCACCAGAAGACATGGGTGCAGAAATTGTGACTTACAATCACAGCGCCCCCTGGTGGTAACGCGAAATGTCTTATTTTGGTACGTGTTATGTTTTTATGTACTACTCAGACAGCTTTCATCAGATCAACTTAAAAATTAGATGAGACTCTACAAAACAAGATGAAGATCTAAAGTTATCAGAATTTAAACTTTTCATCATACCGTGTGACCGTGGTGAGGTCTCAAAGTTCGACTAAACGCCAATATAAGCGAGCTTCTGTAACTTAGACATATTTTGTCCAATCGACTCCAAACTACACATATAAGACAAGAGTCGCGACCGGAAGACATCTACCTAGAAATCATGACTTAAAAGGAAAGCGCCCCCTGGTGGCATCAGGAAATGTCTTGTTTTGGTCATCTTACTCTTTGATGTATTTCCCTCCAGCCACTTTACTAAACCATGTCAAACTGTGTCAAATTGGTCTCAAGATATTGATAATGTAGGCATAACATTATTGTGACTTTTCATCATGCAGATTGTTAATGGCGTGGCATCAAAGTTCATCAGCTCACCATGACCAATGAACCCCTTTTTAACAGAGTTACCCTGAACGCAGCATGAGACCGCTTTCGGTTTGTTACGTCTCACACTTGGATGTATTTCTCCTCATTCACTTTGCTAAACCATGTCAAACTGTGTCACATGGGTCTCAATATATTGATAATGTAGGCATAACATTGCTGTGAGTTTTCATCATGCGGATTATTCATAGCTTTGCAGCAGACTTCTTCAACTCGCCATGACAAACGAAGCTGCATTTAACACGGCTGCAAGTGAACGCCTCATGAGTTACGTCGTCACAAGCTGCGGAGCTGTGTATCACGAAGAACCGGAGAACGGTTGGCGAGTCTGGATGAGAGGACGGCGGCGGAGTCACTGTGGACGTTGTTCGCTCAGCAGGTTAGAGTGTGGGACGCTCGCAAAGCTTTTTTCCCCCGTCCGTCGTGTCTTTTCCTGTGTGAACTCTGCCGCTCTCAACAGCAGCACTGGCTATGAGCTAGCTCCTGCTAGCTCCAACAACCATCTCTCAACTGCTACGTAAGTTAAACGGACACTTCTGACTGACTGTGATGATAAGCAAAAGAGACACTGTGGATGTGTGATGTGTTGTACTGCATTTGTTTGATCTGTTTACTAATACTAGCTCTAATAAATACTGTATAAATTATATTTTGCTCCTGAATTGAACTGTGTTAAAGGGGTTCACATGGAAAATATATGTTCAATTATGTAAAGGGTGATTTTTGTTACTATTATACTAATGGAGATTTAGCACTTGCTACACATTGTAAGAGCAGCTGTTCAAAGGAGCACTACGTCTTTTAAGGCTCTTTATTCAGAGTCACGGTGTTGATGTCCTGTCACGTGTTACAGTGAAAAATAACCGTGTCTCCCACCTTCAGTATTTAAATCGTTAATCTCAGACAGACTTCACTGAATTCTTTTGTTAAATATGAGTAAGTCATAGCCTTGTAACTTTACTAGAACAGACAGTGTCATACAGAGTTGTGGGCTTATATGCACTACCTATTTCCTAATCTGAAATGATTATGCTCTGATTAACTTTGAACTAATATTTTATTTTTACCATTTAAAAGTCTGTTAATTACTTAACCTGGCCCATGTATGACTTTACATATCTGTGTATTGGTTTCATGTTCCTCTAGAAGGTCCAACTTGACACACAACTTGAATCCAACCAGACTGAACACTGACTCCAGGTACAGACCTGATTTCATTACTTAAAAACAATCAAAGTATTGCACATAATACATAATGTATTAAATTATAATGCAATACTTTTAATGTGAAATAGCTCCATTAAAAACATTCATTGTCATGGTAGTGCACGTTTTAATCCAAAAGCATATTCAAATACACAGTTGAATATCCACAGAAAATAAGATTACACACTTTGTTCATATGCAACTCTTCCTCTACAATAATGACGATCACTTTCATGTTTCCTATCATTTTATTAGGGACAGACGAGCCTGAAGGACACAGCTGTGATGACCATGTTCTGTCTCTTATGGCAAAGCAGAAATATAAAACACTGGGTTCTTATCTAAAGTGTATCAAATCAGATCTCCACCATGTTGCTGCTGAGGACATCAGGTGCTGCAGTTCTTCATCTATGAAGAGAAAAAACGCACTGTTAAAGAATGTTTTGTGTTGTGTATAAAGCACAACAGATTTCAGATAGAACTGTTGTACTGTGGTCTTGGTTTATATCCTCATGGTGAAATGTACATATTTTAAGTCCCTTCTGATAAAAGTGCTGAAAGAAATACAACATTGTACAAATACATAAAATGTCTTTCTACCTCATCAGTACTATTCAAGGTGATAATCTCCCACAGACCTATTGATAACAGTCCAAATCAAGTCTTTCCACTTCTCTCAGTGTGAAAACATAATTCTATAATTAATTTGAGAACTGTTTACAACACTGATGTGTGGAGATTGAAATCATACCTAAACTGTCTAATTCACAGTAAAGCTCCATGACATTCGCAGGCCATCTGTAGTTAAGGGAGCAACGCATGGAGTGATGTGTAGATTACTAGTTTGATGATGCATGAGGAGAGGCGGTGGTCGAGTGGCAGAAACTTGGACTATGGGCAGAGAAGGTCTCTGGTTCGTCTTTGGTTCGACTCCATGGAGAGACAACAAAAGTCGAACCTGGATTGATCTGTCCAAAAATCCAAGAGTCTCCCTACCCTCTCTAGTGCCCATGAGCAAGGCACCTCACTCCCCCAACATCTGCTCCCCCGAGCGCCGTACATGGTCGCTCACTGCTCTGTGTGTCCTGCACCAGATGGGTAAAAAGCAGCGATTAAATTTCCCTACCTGCATGAGTGTGCCTTTGCATGTCTGTGCATGTGTTTGGGATGAATAAATGGATTTTAATGTTAATCTTTTAATCTTAATCAGTTGTCTTCCAGTTGACCAGCATGAAGCTGCAGATCTCCACCATGTTGCTGCTGGGGACATCAGGAGCTGCATTAATGAGGAGCAGAAGCGTACTGTTATGAATGTTTTGTGTTGTTTATGAAGCACTACTTATTTCAGCTAGAACCGATGTACTAGGGTCTGGGTTTGTATCCTAATGGTTAAATGCACATACTTTAAATCGCTTTTGATAAAACGTGACAAAGAAATACAACATTGTACACATAGATAAAATGTCTTTCTACCTCATCTGTAATATTCAAGGTGATGATCTCCCACAGAGCTGTTGATAACAGTCCACATCAAGTCTCTCCACTTCCCTCAGTGTGAAAACATAATTATATAATTAATTGGAGAAGTGTTTACAACACTGATGTGTGGACATTATAATGTTATCACTACTGTCTAATTCACTCTACAACTCCATGACAGACTAAATAAACAATGTGAAAATAGTAATGGCGGACATACCATCCTGTATCAGAATATTGGTGAAACAGTTACTATCACATGAAACGTACACGTGTAGCGTATTGATAGTAACTCATTAAAAAAAATAATGTCACAACCAAAACAAGACTGTCGAGTTATCTTGCTTCAATCTGTTCATTAGACGTGATAAATAAATGGTAACTTTTATAACAATTACATATTACAAAAAACTTGAGGCATGTAAGCATATGATGATAGATAAAGCAATAGGTTATGTTGGATAGTTTCAAGGTTACTTACCTCTAGTTCAGCACCAGCGGCTGGCCAGAAGAAGTGGAGCAATCTTCCTTGCCGCACAGGGCAAACGCAGGCAATGTGGAGACGAGCGCTTGGTCATCGAACGTTCTCTCTTCCCCGACCGCAACAGACTTGAAATTGCCTGTGCTCGGGCCCGTTAGTGCTACAACGTAGCCCTAGTTATTATTATTATTTTTCTTAGCTTAAATGAATTGGCTTTTTGAGGGCTTTAATGTGCTCAAAAAGTTGTAGGAGTTTGCAGTAAATTCGAAGGCGGCGTAAAATTACGTATTCTGGAGTATTTTGAAAAGGGCGTGGCAAAATGGCTCAAGAGCGCCACCTACGGAAAAGCCCCTCATTTAGCATTCACCGATCCTCAAAAAAAACAAAGATTATTGTGTATCATGACTAGATGCACAAAAAAGTCCATCAGTGCATTATGAATAACGCAACAGGAAGCCCGCCAGTTTGACTTTAGTGGCCATTTTGGTCATATTCCATATTTTTTCTTTGATGTACTTGTCGTACAGCTTTCATCAGATCAACTTCAAATTTAGACGATCGTCATCACAACAAATTGGAGATCTAAAGTTATTGAAGGATTACGTTTTAGCAAAACCGTCTGACCGTGGTGTGGCGTTAAAGTTTGATGAAACGCCATCAAAACACAAGCTTCCATATTTCAGACATATTTTGTCCAATTGAGTCCAAACTAGACACATTCGACAAGAGTCGCCACCAGAAGACATGGGTGCAGAAATTGTGACTTACAATCACAGCGCCCCCTGGTGGTAACGCGAAATGTCTTATTTTGGTACGTGTTATGTTTTTATGTACTACTCAGACAGCTTTCATCAGATCAACTTAAAAATTAGATGAGACTCTACAAAACAAGATGAAGATCTAAAGTTATCAGAATTTAAACTTTTCATCATACCGTGTGACCGTGGTGAGGTCTCAAAGTTCGACTAAACGCCAATATAAGCGAGCTTCTGTAACTTAGACATATTTTGTCCAATCGACTCCAAACTACACATATAAGACAAGAGTCGCGACCGGAAGACATCTACCTAGAAATCATGACTTAAAAGGAAAGCGCCCCCTGGTGGCATCAGGAAATGTCTTGTTTTGGTCATCTTACTCTTTGATGTATTTCCCTCCAGCCACTTTACTAAACCATGTCAAACTGTGTCAAATTGGTCTCAAGATATTGATAATGTAGGCTTAACATTATTGTGACTTTTCATCATGCAGATTGTTAATGGTGTGGCATCAAAGTTCATCAGCTCATCATGACCTATGAAACCCATTTTAACAGAGTTACCCTGAACGCAGCATGAGACCGCTTTCGGTTTGTTACGTCTCACACTTGGATGTATTTCTCCTCATTCACTTTGCTAAACCATGTCAAACTGTGTCACATGGGTCTCAATATATTGATAATGTAGGCATAACATTGCTGTGAGTTTTCATCATGCGGATTATTCATAGCTTTGCAGCAGACTTCTTCAACTCGCCATGACAAACGAAGCTGCATTTAACACAGCTGCAAGTGAACGCCTCATGAGTTACGTCGTCACAAGCTGCGGAGCTGTGTATCACGAAGAACCGGAGAACGGTTGGCGAGTCTGGATGAGAGGACGGCGGCGGAGTCACTGTGGACGTTGTTCGCTCAGCAGGTTAGAGTGTGGGACTCAAAGCTTTTTTCCCCCGTCCGTCGTGTCTTTTCCTGTGTGAACTCTGCCGCTCTCAACAGCAGCACTGGCTATGAGCTAGCTCCTGCTACCTCCAACGAAGCATCTCTCAACTGCTACGTAAGTTAAACGGACACTTCTGACTGACTGTGATGATAAGCAAAAGAGACACTGTGGATGTGTGATGTGTTGTACTGCATTTGTTTGATCTGTTTACTAATACTAGCTCTAATAAATACTGTATAAATTATATTTTGCTCCTGAATTGAACTGTGTTAAAGGGGTTCACATGGAAAATATATGTTCAATTATGTAAAGGGTGATTTTTGTTACTATTATACTAATGGAGATTTAGCACTTGCTACACATTGTAAGAGCAGCTGTTCAAAGGAGCACTACGTCTTTTAAGGCTCTTTATTCAGAGTCACGGTGTTGATGTCCTGTCACGTGTTACAGTGAAAAATAACCGTGTCTCCCACCTTCAGTATTTAAATCGTTAATCTCAGACAGACTTCACTGAATTCTTTTGTTAAATATGAGTAAGTCATAGCCTTGTAACTTTACTAGAACAGACAGTGTCATACAGAGTTGTGGGTTTATATGCACTACCTATTTCCTAATCTGAAATGATTATGCTCTGATTAACTTTGAACTAATATTTTATTTTTACCATTTAAAAGTCTGTTAATTACTTAACCTGGCCCATGTATGACTTTACATATCTGTGTATTGGTTTCATGTTCCTCTAGAAGGTCCAACTTGACACACAACTTGAATCCAACCAGACTGAACACTGACTCCAGGTACAGACCTGATTTCATTACTTAAAAACAATCAAAGTATTGCACATAATACATAATGTATTAAATTATAATGCAATACTTTTAATGTGAAATAGCTCCATTAAAAACATTCATTGTCATGGTAGTGCACGTTTTAATCCAAAAGCATATTCAAATACACAGTTGAATATCCACAGAAAATAAGATTACACACTTTGTTCATATGTAACTCTTCCTCTACAATAATGACGATCACTTTCATGTTTCCTATCATTTTATTAGGGACAGACGAGCCTGAAGGACACAGCTGTGATGACCATGTTCTGTCTCTTATGGCAAAGCAGAAATATAAAACACTGGGTTCTTATCTAAAGTGTATCAAATCAGATCTCCACCATGTTGCTGCTGAGGACATCAGGTGCTGCAGTTCTTCATCTATGAAGAGAAAAAACGCACTGTTAAAGAATGTTTTGTGTTGTGTATAAAGCACAACAGATTTCAGATAGAACTGTTGTACTGTGGTCTTGGTTTATATCCTCATGGTGAAATGTACATATTTTAAGTCCCTTCTGATAAAAGTGCTGAAAGAAATACAACATTGTACAAATACATAAAATGTCTTTCTACCTCATCAGTACTATTCAAGGTGATAATCTCCCACAGACCTATTGATAACAGTCCAAATCAAGTCTTTCCACTTCTCTCAGTGTGAAAACATAATTCTATAATTAATTTGAGAACTGTTTACAACACTGATGTGTGGAGATTAAAATCATACCTAAACTGTCTAATTCACTGTAAAACTCCATGACATTCGCAGGCCATCTGTAGTTAAGGGAGCAACGCATGGAGTGATGTGTAGATTACTAGTTTGATGATGCATGAGGAGAGGCGGTGGTCGAGTGGCAGAAACTTGGACTATGGGCAGAGAAGGTCTCTGGTTCGTCTTTGGTTCGACTCCATGGAGAGACAACAAAAGTCGCACCTGGATTGATCTGTCCAAAAATCCAAGAGTCTCCCTACCCTCTCTAGTGCCCATGAGCAAGGCACCTCACTCCCCCAACATCTGCTCCCCCGAGTGCCGTACATGGTCGCTCACTGCTCTGTGTGTCCTGCACCAGATGGGTAAAAAGCAGCGATTAAATGTCCCTACCTGCATGAGTGTGCCTTTGCATGTCTGTGCATGTGTTTTGGATGAATACATGGATTTTAATCTTAATCTTTTAATCTTAATCAGTTGTCTTCCAGTTGACCAGCATGAAGCTGCAGATCTCCACCATGTTGCTGCTGGGGACATCAGGAGCTGCATTAATGAGGAGCAGAAGCGTACTGTTATGAATGTTTTGTGTTGTTTATGAAGCACTACTTATTTCAGCTAGAACCGATGTACTAGGGTCTGGGTTTGTATCCTAATGGTTAAATGCACATACTTTAAATCGCTTTTGATAAAACGTGACAAAGAAATACAACATTGTACACATAGATAAAATGTCTTTCTACCTCATCTGTAATATTCAAGGTGATGATCTCCCACAGAGCTGTTGATAACAGTCCACATCAAGTCTCTCCACTTCCCTCAGTGTGAAAACATAATTATATAATTAATTGGAGAAGTGTTTACAACACTGATGTGTGGACATTATAATGTTATCACTACTGTCTAATTCACTCTACAACTCCATGACACACTAAATAAACGATGTGAAAATAGTAATGGCGGATATACCATCCTGTATCAGAATATTGGTGAAACAGTTACTATCACATGAAACGTACACGTGTAGCGTATTGATAGTAACTCATTAAAAAAAATAATGTCACAACCAAAACAAGACTGTCGAGTTATCTTGCTTCAATCTGTTCATTAGACGTGATAAATAAACGGTAACTTTTATAACAATTACATATTACAAAAAACTTGAGGCATGTAAGCATATGATGATAGATAAAGCAATATGTTATGTTGGATAGTTTCAAGGTTACTTACCTCTAGTTCAGCACCAGCGGCTGGCCAGAAGAAGTGGAGCGATCTTCCTTGCCGCACAGGGCAAACGCAGGCAATGTGGAGACGAGCGCTTGGTCATCGAACGTTCTCTCTTCCCCGACCGCAACAGACTTGAAATTGCCTGTGCTCGGGCCCGTTAGTGCTACAACGTAGCCCTAGTTATTATTATTATTTCCCTTTGGGGGGCTTTTTCAGGGTCTAGACATGCTCAAAAAGTTATGAAACTTTGCAGGAAATTCAAGGTCTGCGGATATTTTAGTATTCTGGAGTAATTGGAATTGGGCGTGGCAAAATGGCTCTACAGCGCCCCCTGGAACCAGCCCCTAGGTTTCCACATAACGGATTTTCATCAAAATCTGGATATAGGTGTATCGTGACCAGTCATGAAAAAAAGTCTCATGGAGCATTATGAAAAACGCAACAGGAAGTCCGCCATTTTGCTTTTAGTGGCCATTTTGGCAATATCCCACATTTTTACTTTTACGTACTTGTCCCAGGGCTTTCATCAGATCAACTTCAAATTCAGATGAGTGTCATCACAACAAGATGGAGATAAAAAATGATTGAGGGATTTTTTTTTTATCACACCGTGTGACCGTGGCATGGCGTTAAAAATTGGTTACACGCCATCAAAACACGGGCATCTGTATCTCGGACATACATGTTCCAATCAAGTCCAAACTAGAAATGTAAGACAATAGTCCCCGCCTGATGACATCTATGCATAAATGATGACTTAAAACCGCAGCGCCCCCTGGTGGCAACAGGAAATGTCTTGTTTTTTGCTTGTCTTACACTTGGATGAATTTCTCCTCATCCACTGACCTCAACCATGTCAAACTGTATCAAATGGGTCCCAAGACATTGACAATGAAGACATAAGATTACCGTGACTTTTCGTCAAACGCCATATGAATGGCGTGGCATTAAAGTTCATCAACTCGCCGTGAAACACGAAATTGCTGTAACTTCAGTGTTCATGATTCTATCTCTCTCAAACTACATGTGTGTAACAACAGCCCCCCCCTGAAGATATTCATATGGTTTTAAGAAATGGGCGTGGCAAAAAAACTGACCAGCGCCCCCTATAGGGCAACCCCGGCACTACGATGGCCGACATTTATACAAATCTATCGGGACATGTGTCGTTTCATAACAAACAAAAAAATATCTTGGATAGGTATGCTTGACCAAACAGGGAGGCCGCCATTTTGGATTAAGTGGCCATTTTTTTTCCATATTCCACATTTTTACTTGATGCACTTGTCCCAGGGCTTTCATCAGATTAACTTCAAATTAAGATCAGTGCCATCACAACAAGATGGAGATAAAAAGTGATTAAGAGATTGACCTTTCGTCACACCGTGTGACCGTGGCGTGGCGTCTTGAGTTTGATTAAACGCCATCAAAACACGAGGTTCTGTATCTCGGACATACATTGTCCAATCGAGTCCAAACTAGACATGTAAGACAAGGGTGCCATCCTGATGACATCTACACAGAAATTATGACTTGAAATCACAGCGCCCCCTGGTGGCTACAGGAAGTGACATGTTTTATACTTTGATGAACTGCTCCTGGCTGATTTACAATATACAGCTCAAATCAGATCAGTCAAGTCATTAGATCATGGTCAGAATTGTGACGTTTCCTCAAACCGTGTAAACATTGATGTGCGGCGAAGGATTTTCCTTCGCCAAAGGACACGATGTTATCATAACTCCACTGTGCATTGTCCTATCACTACAAAACTTCTGTCACATGGTCAGAGTCCAAGCCTGAACAGCTCTATGTGTCAATATTTCCTCAGTGTCATAGCGCCACCTACTGATTCGCCAGGAAACAGGAAGTACTTTGTTAATCCACTCTGCATTATCCAACCGGCTCCAAACTACTGACCTATGATCACAATACTGATCTGAACAGCTCCACATATAAATATTAGTTCAGGGTCATAGCGCCACCTACTGATCAGTGTGAAAATTAAGTTGTGTTAACATTGTCCAATTGACACAAAATTGCTCACGCTACATCAGAGCGCCTACATGAACAGATATATATGTCTGTGCGTAATAATAGTGATGGCGCCACCTACTGGCAAACCTACTGCCGCAGAGCGCAAAACGCATGCAACGTGGAGAAGTGCATGCTCGATCGATGATGTGCGCTTGGTCATCAATCGCTCTCTCCACCGACCGCAACAGGCTTCAACGTGCGGGTGCTCGGGCCCGCAAGTGCTACAACGTAGCCCTAGTTAGGGCCCGAGCACCGAATGGTGAGAGGCCCTATTGAATCTGTAAGGATTTTTATTATTAGGGCCCGAGCACCGAATGGTGAGAGGCCCTATTGAATCTGTAAGGATTTTTATTATTAGGGCCCGAGCACCGAATGGTGAGAGGCCCTATTGAATCTGTAAGGATTTTTATTATTATTATTATTATTATTATTATTATTTCCCTTTGGGGGGCTTTTTCAGGGTCTAGACATGCTCAAAAAGTTATGAAACTTTGCAGGAAATTCAAGGTCTGCGGATATTTTAGTATTCTGGAGTAATTGGAATTGGGCGTGGCAAAATGGCTCTACAGCGCCCCCTGGAACCAGCCCCTAGGTTTCCACATAACGGATTTTCATCAAAATCTGGATATAGGTGTATCGTGACCAGTCATGAAAAAAATTCTCATGGAGCATTATGAAAAACGCAACAGGAAGTCCGCCATTTTGCTTTTAGTGGCCATTTTGGCAACATCCCACATTTTTACTTTTACGTACTTGTCCCAGGGCTTTCATCAGATCAACTTCAAATTCAGATGAGTGTCATCACAACAAGATGGAGATAAAAAATGATTGAGGGATTTTTTTTTTATCACACCGTGTGACCGTGGCATGGCGTTAAAAATTGGTTACACGCCATCAAAACACGGGCATCTGTATCTCGGACATACATGTTCCAATCAGGTCCAAACTAGACATGTAAGACAATAGTCCCCGCCTGATGACATCTATGCATAAATGATGACTTAAAACCGCAGCGCCCCCTGGTGGCAACAGGAAATGTCTTGTTTTTTGCTTGTCTTACACTTGGATGAATTTCTCCTCATCCACTGACCTCAACCATGTCAAACTGTATCAAATGGGTCCCAAGACATTGACAATGAAGACATAAGATTACCGTGACTTTTCGTCAAACGCCATATGAATGGCGTGGCATTAAAGTTCATCAACTCGCCGTGAAACACGAAATTGCTGTAACTTCAGTGTTCATGATTCTATCTCTCTCAAACTACATGTGTGTAACAACAGCCCCCCCCTGAAGATATTCATATGGTTTTAAGAAATGGGCGTGGCAAAAAAACTGACCAGCGCCCCCTATAGGGCAACCCCGGCACTACGATGGCCGACATTTATACAAATCTAGCGGGACATGTGTCGTTTCATAACAAACAAAAAAATATCTTGGATAGGTATGCTTGACCAAACAGGGAGGCCGCCATTTTGGATTAAGTGGCCATTTTTTTTCCATATTCCACATTTTTACTTGATGCACTTGTCCCAGGGCTTTCATCAGATTAACTTCAAATTAAGATCAGTGCCATCACAACAAGATGGAGATAAAAAGTGATTAAGAGATTGACCTTTCGTCACACCGTGTGACCGTGGCGTGGCGTCTTGAGTTTGATTAAACGCCATCAAAACACGAGGTTCTGTATCTCGGACATACATTGTCCAATCGAGTCCAAACTAGACATGTAAGACAAGGGTGCCATCCTGATGACATCTACACAGAAATTATGACTTGAAATTACAGCGCCCCCTGGTGGCTACAGGAAGTGACATGTTTTATACTTTGATGAACTGCTCCTGGCTGATTTACAATATACAGCTCAAATCAGATCAGTCAAGTCATTAGATCATGGTCAGAATTGTGACGTTTCCTCAAACCGTGTAAACATTGATGTGCGGCGAAGGATTTTCCTTCGCCAAAGGACACGATGTTATCATAACTCCGCTGTGCATTGTCCTATCACTACAAAACTTCTGTCACATGGTCAGAGTCCAAGCCTGAACAGCTCTATGTGTCAATATTTCCTCAGTGTCATAGCGCCACCTACTGATTCGCCAGGAAACAGGAAGTACTTTGTTAATCCACTCTGCATTATCCAACCGGCTCCACACTACTGACCTATGATCACAATACTGATCTGAACAGCTCCACATATAAATATTAGTTCAGGGTCATAGTGCCACCTACTGATCAGTGTGAAAATTAAGTTGTGTTAACATTGTCCAATTGACACAAAATTGCTCACGCTACATCAGAGCGCCTACATGAACAGATATATATGTCTGTGCGTAATAATAGTGATGGCGCCACCTACTGGCAAACCTACTGCCGCAGAGCGCAAAACGCATGCAACGTGGAGAAGTGCATGCTCGATCGATGATGTGCGCTTGGTCATCGATCGCTCTCTCCACCGACCGCAACAGGCTTCAACGTGCGGGTGCTCGGGCCCGCAAGTGCTACAACGTAGCCCTAGTTAGGGCCCGAGCACCGAATGGTGAGAGGCCCTATTGAATCTGTAAGGATTTTTATTATTAGGGCCCGAGCACCGAATGGTGAGAGGCCCTATTGAATCTGTAAGGATTTTTATTATTATTATTATTATTATTATTATTATTATTATTATTATTATTTCCCTTTGGGGGGCTTTTTCAGGGTCTAGACATGCTCAAAAAGTTATGAAACTTTGCAGGAAATTCAAGGTCTGCGGATATTTTGGTATTCTGGAGTAATTGGAATTGGGCGTGGCAAAATGGCTCTACAGCGCCCCCTGGAACCAGCCCCTAGGTTTCCACATAACGGATTTTCATCAAAATCTGGATATAGGTGTATCGTGACCAGTCATGAAAAAAAGTCTCATGGAGCATTATGAAAAACGCAACAGGAAGTCCGCCATTTTGCTTTTAGTGGCCATTTTGGCAATATCCCACATTTTTACTTTTACGTACTTGTCCCAGGGCTTTCATCAGATCAACTTCAAATTCAGATGAGTGTCATCACAACAAGATGGAGATAAAAAATGATTGAGGGATTTTTTTTTTATCACACCATGTGACCGTGGCATGGCGTTAAAAATTGGTTACACGCCATCAAAACACGGGCATCTGTATCTCGGACATACATGTTCCAATCAAGTCCAAACTAGACATGTAAGACAATAGTCCCCGCCTGATGACATCTATGCATAAATGATGATTTAAAACCGCAGCGCCCCCTGGTGGCAACAGGAAATGTCTTGTTTTTTGCTTGTCTTACACTTGGATGAATTTCTCCTCATCCACTGACCTCAACCATGTCAAACTGTATCAAATGGGTCCCAAGACATTGACAATGAAGACATAAGATTACCGTGACTTTTCGTCAAACGCCATATGAATGGCGTGGCATTAAAGTTCATCAACTCGCCGTGAAACACGAAATTGCTGTAACTTCAGTGTTCATGATTCTATCTCTCTCAAACTACATGTGTGTAACAACAGCCCCCCCCCCTGAAGATATTCATATGGTTTTAAGAAATGGGCGTGGCAAAAAAACTGTCCAGCGCCCCCTATAGGGCAACCCCGGCACTACGATGGCCGACATTTATACAAATCTATCGGGACATGTGTCGTTTCATAACAAACAAAAAAATATCTTGGATAGGTATGCTTGACCAAACAGGGAGGCCGCCATTTTGGATTAAGTGGCCATTTTTTTTCCATATTCCACATTTTTACTTGATGCACTTGTCCCAGGGCTTTCATCAGAATAACTTCAAATTAAGATCAGTGCCATCACAACAAGATGGAGATAAAAAGTGATTAAGAGATTGACCTTTCGTCACACCGTGTGACCGTGGCGTGGCGTCTTGAGTTTGATTAAACGCCATCAAAACACGAGGTTCTGTATCTCGGACATACATTGTCCAATCGAGTCCAAACTAGACATGTAAGACAAGGGTGCCATCCTGATGACATCTACACAGAAATTATGACTTGAAATTACAGCGCCCCCTGGTGGCTACAGGAAGTGACATGTTTTATACTTTGATGAACTGCTCCTGGCTGATTTACAATATACAGCTCAAATCAGATCAGTCAAGTCATTAGATCATGGTCAGAATTGTGACGTTTCCTCAAACCGTGTAAACATTGATGTGCGGCGAAGGATTTTCCTTCGCCAAAGGACACGATGTTATCATAACTCCACTGTGCATTGTCCTATCACTACAAAACTTCTGTCACATGGTCAGAGTCCAAGCCTGAACAGCTCTATGTGTCAATATTTCCTCAGTGTCATAGCGCCACCTACTGATTCGCCAGGAAACAGGAAGTACTTTGTTAATCCACTCTGCATTATCCAACCGGCTCCAAAATACTGACCTATGATCACAATACTGATCTGAACAGCTCCACATATAAATATTAGTTCAGGGTCATAGCGCCACCTACTGATCAGTGTGAAAATTAAGTTGTGTTAACATTGTCCAATTGACAAAAAATTGCTCAAGCTACATCAGAGCGCCTACATGAACAGATATATATGTCTGTGCGTAATAATAGTGATGCCGCCACCTACTGGCAAACCTACTGCCGCAGAGCGCAAAACGCATGCAACGTGGAGAAGTGCATGCTCGATCGATGATGTGCGCTTGGTCATCGATCGCTCTCTCCACCGACCGCAACAGGCTTCATTAGGGCCCGAGCACCGAATGGTGAGAGGCCCTATTGAATCTGTAAGGATTTTTATTATTATTATTATTATTATTAGGGCCCGAGCACCGAATGGTGAGAGGCCCTATTGAATCTGTAAGGATTTTTATTATTATAATTATTATTATTATTAGGGCCCGAGCACCGAATGGTGAGAGGCCCTATTGAATCTGTAAGGATTTTTATTATTATTATTATTATTATTATTATTATTAGGGCCCGAGCACCGAATGGTGAGAGGCCCTATTGAATCTGTAAGGATTTTTATTATTATTATTATTATTATTAGGGCCCGAGCACCGAATGGTGAGAGGCCCTATTGAATCTGTAAGGATTTTTATTATTATTAGGGCCCGAGCACCGAATGGTGAGAGGCCCTATTGAATCTGTAAGGATTTTTATTATTAGGGCCCGAGCACCGAATGGTGAGAGGCCCTATTGAATCTGTAAGGATTTTTATTATTATTATTATTATTTCCCTTTGGGGGGCTTTTTCAGGGTCTAGACATGCTCAAAAAGTTATGAAACTTTGCAGGAAATTCAAGGTCTGCGGATATTTTAGTATTCTGGAGTAATTGGAATTGGGCGTGGCAAAATGGCTCTACAGCGCCCCCTGGAACCAGCCCCTAGGTTTCCACATAACGGATTTTCATCAAAATCTGGATATAGGTGTATCGTGACCAGTCATGAAAAAAAGTCTCATGGAGCATTATGAAAAACGCAACAGGAAGTCCGCCATTTTGCTTTTAGTGGCCATTTTGGCAATATCCCACATTTTTACTTTTACGTACTTGTCCCAGGGCTTTCATCAGATCAACTTCAAATTCAGATGAGTGTCATCACAACAAGATGGAGATAAAAAATGATTGAGGGATTTTTTTTTTATCACACCGTGTGACCGTGGCATGGCGTTAAAAATTGGTTACACGCCATCAAAACACGGGCATCTGTATCTCGGACATACATGTTCCAATCAAGTCCAAACTAGACATGTAAGACAATAGTCCCCGCCTGATGACATCTATGCATAAATGATGACTTAAAACCGCAGCGCCCCCTGGTGGCAACAGGAAATGTCTTTTTTTTTGCTTGTCTTACACTTGGATGAATTCCTCCTCATCCACTGACCTATTCCATGTCAAACTGTATCAAATGGGTCCCAAGACATTGACAATAAAGACATAAGATTACCGTGACTTTTCGTCAAACGCCATATGAATGGCGTGGCATTAAAGTTCATCAACTCGCCGTGAAACACGAAATTGCTGTAACTTCAGTGTTCATGATTCTATCTCTCTCAAACTACATGTGTGTAACAACAGCCCCCCCCTGAAGATATTCATATGGTTTTGAGAAATGGGCGTGGCAAAAAAACTGACCAGCGCCCCCTATAGGGCAACCCCGGCACTACGATGGCCGACATTTATACAAATCTATCGGGACATGTGTCGTTTCATAACAAACAAAAAAATATCTTGGATAGGTATGCTTGACCAAACAGGGAGGCCGCCATTTTGGATTAAGTGGCCATTTTTTTTCCATATTCCACATTTTTACTTGATGCACTTGTCCCAGGGCTTTCATCAGATTGCCTTCAAATTAAGATCAGTGCCATCACAACAAGATGGAGATAAAAAGTGATTAAGAGATTGACCTTTCGTCACACCGTGTGACCGTGGCGTGGCGTCTTGAGTTTGATTAAACGCCATCAAAACACGAGGTTCTGTATCTCGGACATACATCGTCCAATCGAGTCCAAACTAGACATGTAAGACAAGGGTGCCATCCTGATGACATCTACACAGAAATTATGACTTGAAATTACAGCGCCCCCTGGTGGCTACAGGAAGTGACATGTTTTATACTTTGATGAACTGCTCCTGGCTGATTTACAATATACAGCTCAAATCAGATCAGTCAAGTCATTAGATCATGGTCAGAATTGTGACGTTTCCTCAAACCGTGTAAACATTGATGTGCTGCGAAGGATTTTCCTTCGCCAAAGGACACGATGTTATCATAACTCCACTGTGCATTGTCCTATCACTACAAAACTTCTGTCACATGGTCAGAGTCCAAGCCTGAACAGCTCTATGTGTCAATATTTCCTCAGTGTCATAGCGCCACCTACTGATTCGCCAGGAAACAGGAAGTACTTTGTTAATCCACTCTGCATTATCCAACCGGCTCCAAACTACTGACCTAAGATCACAATACTGATCTGAACAGCTCCACATATAAATATTAGTTCAGGGTCATAGCGCCACCTACTGATCAGTGTGAAAATTAAGTTGTGTTAACATTGTCCAATTGACACAAAATTGCTCACGCTACATCAGAGCGCCTACATGAACAGATATATATGTCTGTGCGTAATAATAGTGATGGCGCCACCTACTGGCAAACCTACTGCCGCAGAGCGCAAAACGCATGCAACGTGGAGAAGTGCATGCTCGATCGATGATGTGCGCTTGGTCATCGATCGCTCTCTCCACCGACCGCAACAGGCTTCAACGTGCGGGTGCTCGGGCCCGCAAGTGCTACAACGTAGCCCTAGTTATTATTATTATTTCCCTTTGGGGGGCTTTTTCAGGGTCTAGACATGCTCAAAAAGTTATGAAACTTTGCAGGAAATTCAAGGTCTGCGGATATTTTAGTATTCTGGAGTAATTGGAATTGGGCGTGGCAAAATGGCTCTACAGCGCCCCCTGGAACCAGCCCCTAGGTTTCCACATAACGGATTTTCATCAAAATCTGGATATAGGTGTATCGTGACCAGTCATGAAAAAAAGTCTCATGGAGCATTATGAAAAACGCAACAGGAAGTCCGCCATTTTGCTTTTAGTGGCCATTTTGGCAATATCCCACATTTTTACTTTTACGTACTTGTCCCAGGGCTTTCATCAGATCAACTTCAAATTCAGATGAGTGTCATCACAACAAGATGGAGATAAAAAATGATTGAGGGATTTTTTTTTTTTTCACACCGTGTGACCGTGGCATGGCGTTAAAAATTGGTTACACGCCATCAAAACACGGGCATCTGTATCTCGGACATACATGAGCCAATCAAGTCCAAACTAGACATGTAAGACAATAGTCCCCGCCTGATGACATCTATGCATAAATGATGACTTAAAACCGCAGCGCCCCCTGGTGGCAACAGGAAATGTCTTGATTTTTGCTTGTCTTACACTTGGATGAATTTCTCCTCATCCACTGACCTCAACCATGTCAAATTGTATCAAATGGGTCCCAAGACATTGAAAATGAAGACATAAGATTACCGTGACTTTTCGTCAAACGCCATATGAATGGCGTGGCATTAAAGTTCATCAACTCGCCGTGAAACACGAAATTGCTGGAACTTCAGTGTTCATGATTCTATCTCTCTCAAACTACATGTGTGTAACAACAGCCCCCCCCTGGAGATATTCATATGGTTTTAAGAAATGGGCGTGGCAAAAAAACTGACCAGCGCCCCCTATAGGGCAACCCCGGCACTACGATGGCCGACATTTATACAAATCTATCGGGACATGTGTCGTTTCATAACAAACAAAAAAATATCTTGGATAGGTATGCTTGACCAAACAGGGAGGCCGCCATTTTGGATTAAGTGGCCATTTTTTTTCCATATTCCACATTTTGACTTGATGCACTTGTCCCAGGGCTTTCATCAGATTAACTTCAAATTAAGATCAGTGCCATCACAACAAGATGGAGATAAAAAGTGATTAAGAGATTGACCTTTCGTCACACCGTGTGACCGTGGCGTGGCGTCTTGAGTTTGATTAAACGCCATCAAAACACGAGGTTCTGTATCTCGGACATACATTGTCCAATCGAGTCCAAACTAGACATGTAAGACAAGGGTGCCATCCTGATGACATCTACACAGAAATTATGACTTGAAATTACAGCGCCCCCTGGTGGCTACAGGAAGTGACATATTTTATACTTTGATGAACTGCTCCTGGCTGATTTACAATATACAGCTCAAATCAGATCAGTCAAGTCATTAGATCATGGTCAGAATTGTGACGTTTCCTCAAACCGTGTAAACATTGATGTGCGGCGAAGGATTTTCCTTCGCCAAAGGACACAATGTTATCATAACTCCACTGTGCATTGTCCTATCACTACAAAACTTCTGTCACATGGTCAGAGTCCAAGCCTGAACAGCTCTATGTGTCAATATTTCCTCAGTGTCATAGCGCCACCTACTGATTCGCCAGGAAACAGGAAGTACTTTGTTAATCCACTCTGCATTATCCAACCGGCTCCAAACTACTGACCTATGATCACAATACTGATCTGAACAGCTCCACATATAAATATTAGTTCAGGGTCATAGCTTACCCTGAACTAACCGGGTAAGCTATGACCCTGGCGTCATTTCCTGTTACGGTAAGCGTGCTGCGTCATTTCCTGTTTTCTTGCCACTGGTGGTGGTCGCTCTGCGAATTAGCTCCGCTGCTAAACACAACTGTTTCCCTGTAGCACTACGGCTAAAATCACCGGTCTGTAGTTAAACACTCGCACATACCAACGCTTTTTCTATCGTGCTTAGTGATTCTGTGTTCTGTCTGAGCTCACCTTCGTAGCTATATAGCAGCGATGTCTTCTCTCTCTCCCTGTTGCTCTACTGCTCTCTCTTGCTCCGAGTGTCTAATGTTTACCTACTCCTCTGCCTCCCTTAACAGTAGTGGTACATGTAATAAATGTAGTGTGTTGATAGCGATGGAGGCGAGGCTTAGCGACTTAGAAGCTCGGCTCAGCAGCTTAGAAACTCCGTTAGCTGTAGTTAGCCGGCTCCCGCTAGCCGCGGAGCCACCTAGCTTAGCACGTAGCTTAGCCTTAACGAGCAGTCCCCAGACTAGTCCCGTGCAGCCGGGAGCCCAGGGCAGATGGGTGACGTTCCAGAGGGGGCATAGTGCTAGACTTAGAAAGCCCACGATTAAAGAGCCACCAGCTCACGTTTCAAATAGATTCTCTCCACTCAGCGAGGCACCCGCTGATAAACAAACTCTGATTATTGGCGACTCGGTTCTGAAAAACGTCAGGTTAGCGACACCAGCGACCATAGTTAATTGTATCCCAGGGGCCAGAGCCGGCGACATCGAATCTAAACTTAAGTTAATGGCTAAATCTAAAAAAGGTAAATACAATAAAATCGTAATTCACGTCGGCAGCAACGACTCCCGGCTTCGTATGTCGGAGGTCACTAAATTGAATGTTGAGTCGGTGTGTGCTTTTGCTAAAACGATGTCGGACACAGTAGTTTTCTCTGGCCCGCTCCCTAACACAACAGGTGATGACATGTTTAGCCGCATGTTGTCTTTTAACCGCTGGCTGTCGAGGTGGTGTCCTGTAAACGGCGTGGGCTTTATAGATAATTGGCTACCTTTTTTGAGAAAACCTGGTCTTGTTAGGAGAGACGGCGTTCATCCCACTTGGGATGGAGCAGCTCTCTTATCTAGGAATATTACTAAGTCTATAACATGACAACCCATAGTTGGGACCAGGAAGCAGAGCTGCAGTGCTAAACAGTTCTCTGCGCTCCCTCTGGATCAGTCACAAAACCCCATAGAGATTGTGTCTGTTCACCGTCCGATTAAATTATTGAAATTAAACAATAATAGAACGAGAACTCCACACAAAAATTTAATACAAATTAAAACAACCTCTGAAACAATACAGGAAACCCAGACTTTTAAATGTGGTCTTTTAAACATTAGATCACTGGAAAAAAAGGCTCTTTTAGTTAATGAAATAGTCTCTGATTACAACATAGATTTATTGTCCCTCACTGAGACGTGGCTGCATCCTGATGATTATGTCAGTCTAAATGAATCTACTCCCCCCAGTCATATCAATTCACAGGTTCCTAGAGAAATTGGGCGAGGAGGTGGAGTTGCTGCTATTTTTAACTCCAGTCTATCAATTAATCCTAAACCTAAACTCAGCTACAAGTCATTTGAATGTCTGGTTCTTAGTCTTCCACGCCAATCAAGGAACCACCAACAGCCAATCATATTTGCCGTAGTTTACCGTGCTCCCAGGGCTTATACTGAATTTTTAAAGGAATTCCCTGAGTTTTTATCAAACTTAGTCCTAAAGACCGATAAAATTATTATTGTTGGTGACTTTAATATTCATGTTGATAATAATAAAGATTGCCTTAGCGTAGCATTTATTTCAATACTAGACTCTATTGGTTTCAGTCAGTGTGTGCACAAACCTACTCATTGTGGTAACCACACACTTGACCTTGTATTATCGTACGGTGTCGCAATTGAAAATTTAACAGTACTTCCGCGCAATCCAGTTCTATCAGACCATAATTTAATAACCTTTGATTTTTCAATAACTGAATATATGCCACTAATAAAAAATTCATTTTCTAGATGTCTACCTGATAGTGCTGTAGCTAAATTTAAGGAAATAATCCCAATTACATTTAAACCCGTATTAGCAGTAGATATAAACAACAAATTCTTTAAAACCCTGAGCTCCATTGAGATCGACCACCTCGTCGATAGCTCTGCAGACTCATTACGATTAACATTAGACTCAATAGCGCCTCTAAAAAAGAAAAATGTCAAACATAGTAAATTAGCTCCGTGGTATAATTCCCAGACAAATGAGTTAAAATAATTATCAAGAAAACTAGAAAGGAAGTGGCGCTCCAGCAACAATGTTGAAAACCTCATAGACTGGAAGAATAGTGTTAAAGAATATAAAAAGGCTCTCCACAAAGTAAGAGCCGCCTACTATTCAAAACTAATAGAAGAGAATAAAAATAACCCCAGGTTTCTCTTCTGCACTGTAGCCAGGCTGACAGAGAGTCACACCTCCACCGAACCCAGTATTCCTCCATCCCTAAATAGCAATATCTTTATGACCTTTTTTAATGATAAAATTCAAACTATTAGAAATAAAATCAACCATCTCCTGCCCTCAATTGGCACTAATACCCTCCCAACAACAGAGATCTCAGAAACGGCTGAGAATCCTACCCATTACTTAGACAGCTTCTCTCTGATCACCCGTGATCAGTTTACCAAATTAATCTCAGGTTCTAAACCAACAACCTGTATCTTAGATCCCATTCCTACCAACTTACTTAAAGACATTCTGCCCCTAATTGATAGTTCGTTACTTAACATTATCAATCTGTCATTATCATCAGGTTATGTACCACAGTCTTTTAAAATAGCTGTCATCAAACCCCTACTCAAAAAACCCACCCTAGACCCAGAGGTTTTAGCCAATTACAGACCAATATCTAACCTCTCCTTCATTTCTAAAATCTTAGAAAAAGTGGTAGCCAATCAGCTGTGTGAGTTTCTCCAGGAAAATAATATATATGAAGACTTTCAATCGGGGTTTAGAGCCAATCACAGTACAGAGACAGCCTTGGCAAAAGTCACTAATGACCTTTTAATAGCCTCAGATCAGGGACTTGTGTCTGTCCTCGTTCTGTTAGATCTCAGTGCAGCATTCGACACAATTGACCATCAAATTTTATTACAAAGACTAAAACAGTTAATTAACATTAATGGAACCGCCCTTAACTGGTTTAAATCGTATTTTTCTGATCGCTCCCAATTTGTGCAAATTAATGATGAGTCATCTGTGCGCACCAAAGTTAATCATGGTGTTCCACAGGGCTCTGTGCTCGGCCCAATTTTATTCTCATTATATATGCTTCCACTAGGAAACATTATCAGGACACACTCGGTAAATTTCCACTGCTATGCGGATGACACCCAGTTATATTTGTCAATAAAACCTGAACAAAGTAATCAATTCACTAAACTTCGAACATGTCTCAAGGACATAAAAACCTGGATGACCCGCAATTTTCTCTTATTAAACTCAGACAAAACAGAGGTTATAATACTTGGCCCCAAACACCTTAGAGATGCATTATCTAATGATATAGCTGCGCTAGACGACATTGCCCTTGCTTCCAATGAAACAGTCAGGAACTCGGGAGTGATCTTCGATCCTGATTTATCCTTTAATAGTCACTTAAAACAAATTTCTAGGACCGCTTTTTTCCACTTGCGTAATATTTCAAAAATTAGACATGTCCTTTCACAAAAAGATGCAGAAAAACTAGTCCACGCCTTTGTTACATCGAGACTGGACTATTGTAATTCATTATTATCAGGCTCCAGCAGGAAGTCGTTAAAGACTCTACAGCTTGTCCAAAATGCTGCAGCACGTGTCCTGACGAGAACAAAGAGAAGAGAGCACATTTCTCCAATATTAGCATCGCTACACTGGCTTCCAGTTAAATCTAGAATAGAATTTAAAATTCTCCTCCTCACCTTCAAGGCCCTTAATAATATAGCGCCTTTATACCTTAAAGAGCTGTTAATACCTTATAAACCCACTAGAGCACTCCGCTCCCAGAATTCAAGTGCGCCAGAACGTTACTTGTTCTATTTTATGACACATGACACACGGAGCTTCTCTTTCCAGCTTCTCCTTCCTCTTCTCCATCCCTATCCCCCTTCCCCGGAATCCCTTTGCTTTATCACCCGCAGATCCAGGGCCTCTGTGGCCGCACCATGGATTACGGTTTGTGGATCGAGCACCGGGGGTCGCGGTGTTGGATCCAGTGTGGCGGATTCTGAGTCATGTGGGCTGATCGTGGTGCTGGTGGCGGACCCTGTGTCGCGTTGGCATTGGGCACGGGCGGTGGACCAGGACCGCAGTGGTGGCTTGTGATGGGTCCTCCTGGTGGGCGGCAGTGGACGGTGACTGAGGACTGAAGTGGCGTCTGGTCTGGATGGTGGATCGTGGTCTAGATGGTTGCTGAGCATGGACTGTGCTTCATCAATGCTGCTAGAGACTTTGATTATTGATGATGTTCTCCTGCACGTGGCATCTATTGCACTTCTGTCCGTCCTGGGAGAGGGATCCCTCACATGTGGCTCTCTCTGAGGTTTCTACATATTTTTACCCTGTTAAAAGGGTTTTTTGTAGTTTTTCCTTACTCTTGCTGAGGGTTAAGGACAGAGGATGTCACACCCTGTTAAAGCCCTATGAGATGAATTGTAAGTTGTGAATATGGGCTATACAAATAAAATTTGATTGATTGATTGATTGATAGCGCCACCTACTGATCAGTGTGAAAATTAAGTTGTGTTAACATTGTCCAATTGACACAAAATTGCTCACGCTACATCAGAGCGCCTACATGAACAGATATATATGTCTGTGCGTAATAATAGTGATGGCGCCAACTACTGGCAAACCTACTGCCGCAGAGCGCAAAACGCATGCAACGTGGAGAAGTGCATGCTCGATCGATGATGTGCGCTTGGTCATCGATCGCTCTCTCCACCGACCGCAACAGGCTTCAACGTGCGGGTGCTCGGGCCCGCAAGTGCTACAACGTAGCCCTAGTTATTATTATTTTTCTCTGTTTAAACTCATTGGCCTTTTGAGGGCTTTAATGTGCTCAAAAAGTTGTAGGAGTTTGCAGCAAATTCGAAGGCGGCATAAAATTACGTATTCTGGAGTATTTTGAAAAGGGCGTGGCAAAATGGCTCAAGAGCGCCACCTACGGAAAAGCCCCTCATTTAGCATTCACCGATCCTCAAAACAACATAGACTATTGTGTATCATGACTAGATGCACAAAAAAGTCTATCAGTGCATTATGAATAACGCAACAGGAAGCCCGCCAGTTTGACTTTAGTGGCCATTTTGGTCATATTCCATATTTTTTCTTTGATGTACTTGTCGTACAGCTTTCATCAGATCAACTTCAAATTTAGACGATCGTCATCACAACAAATTGGAGATCTAAAGTTATTGAAGGATTACGTTTTAGCAAAACCATCTGACCGTGGTGTGGCGTTAAAGTTTGATGAAACGCCATCAAGACACAAGCTTCCATATTTCAGACATATTTTGTCCAATTGAGTCCAAACTAGACACATACGACAAGAGTCGCCACCAGAAGACATCGGTGCAGAAATTGTGACTTACAATCACAACACCCCTGGTGGCAACAGGAAATGTCTTGTTTTTGGTACGTGTTATGTTTTTATATACTACTCAGACAGCTTTCATCAGATCAACTTAAAAATTAGATGAGACTCTACAAAACAAGATGAAGATCTAAAGTTATCAATATTTAAACTTTTCACATACTGTGTGACCGTGGTGAGGTCTCAAAGTTCGACTAAACGCCAATATAAGCGAGCTTCTGTAACTTAGACATATTTTGTCCAATCGACTCCAAACTACAAATATAAGACAAGAGTCGCGACCGGAAGACATCTACCTAGAAATCATGACTTAAAAGGAAAGCGCCCCCTGGTGGCATCAGGAAATGTCTTGTTTTGGTCATCTTACTCTTTGATGTATTTTCCCCCCAGCCACTTTGCTAAACCATGTCAAACTGTGTCAAATTGGTCTCAAGATATTGATAATGTAGGCATAACATTACTGTGACTTTTCATCATGCGGAATGTTAATGGCGTGGCATCAAAGTTCATCAGCTCACCATGACAAATGAAACCCATATTAACAGAGTTACCATGAACGCAGCATGAGACCGCTTTCGGTTTGTTACGTCTCACACTTGGATGTATTTCTCCTCATTCACTTTGCTAAACCATGTCAAACTGTGTCACATGGGTCTCAATATATTGATAATGTAGGCATAACATTGCTGTGAGTTTTCATCATGCGGATTATTCATAGCTTTGCAGCAGACTTCTTCAACTCGCCATGACAAACGAAGCTGCATTTAACACAGCTGCAAGTGAACGCCTCATGAGACTCTGAAAAAAGTTACAACGTCACAAGCTGCGGAGCTGTGGATCACGAAGAACCGGAGAACGGTTTGCGAGTCTGGATGAGAGGACGGCGGCGGAGTCACTGTGGACGTTGTTCGCTCAGCAGGTTAGAGTGTGGGACGCTCTCAAAGCTTTTTTCCCCTCTCCCGTCGTGTCTTTTCCTGTGTGAACTCTGCCGCTCTCAACAGCAGCACTGGCTATGAGCTAGCTCCTGCTAGCTCCAACGAAGCATCTCTCAACTGCTACGTAAGTTAAACGGACACTTCTGACTGACTGACTGACTGTGATGATAAGCAAAAGAGACACTGTGGACTGACTTTGCAGAGTCAATTCCGTAGCGACATAGAGACTGCATGCTGGTGCACGTGTGATGTGTTGTACTGCATTTGTTTGATCTGTTTACTAATACTAGCTCTAATAAATACTGTATAAATTATATTTTGCTCCTGAATTGAACTGTGTTAAAGGGGTTCACATGGAAAATATATGTTCAATTATGTAAAGGGTGATTTTTGTTACTATTATACTAATGGAGATTTAGCACTTGCTACACATTGTAAGTGTTCAAAGGAGCACTACGTCTTTTAAGGCTCTTTATTCAGAGTCACGGTGTTGATGTCCTGTCACGTGTTACAGTGAAAAATAACCGTGTCTCCCACCTTCAGTATTTAAATCGTTAATCTCAGACAGACTTCATTGAATTCTTTTGTTAAATATGAGTAAGTCATAGCCTTGTAACTTTACTAGAACAGACAGTGTCATACAGAGTTGTAGGCTTATATGCACTACCTATTTCCTAATCTGAAATGATTATGATCTGATTAACTTTGAATTAATATTTTATTTTTACCATGTAAAAGTCTGTTAATTACTTAACCTGGCCCATGTATGACTTTACATATCTGTGTATTGGTTTCATGTTCCTCTAGAAGGTCCAACTTGACACACAACTTGAATCCAACCAGACTGAGCACTGACTCCAGGTACAGACCTGATTTCATTACTTAAAAACAATCAAAGTATTGCACATAATACATAATGTATTAAATTATAATGCAATACTTTTAATGTGAAATAGCTCCTTTAAAAACATTCATTGTCATGGTAGTGCACGTTTTAATCCAAAAGCATATTCAAATACACAGTTGAATATCCACAGAAAATAAGATTACACACTTTGTTCATATGTAACTCTTCCTCTACAATAATGACGATCACTTTCATGTTTCCTATCATTTTATTAGGGACAGACGAGCCTGAAGGACACAGCTGTGATGACCATGTTCTGTCTCTTATGGCAAAGCAGAAATATAAAACACTGGGTTCTTATCTAAAGTGTATCAAATCAGATCTCCACCATGTTGCTGCTGAGGACATCAGGTGCTGCAGTTCTTCATCTATGAAGAGAAAAAACGCACTGTTAAAGAATGTTTTGTGTTGTGTATAAAGCACAACAGATTTCAGATAGAACTGTTGTACTGTGGTCTTGGTTTATATCCTCATGGTGAAATGTACATATTTTAAGTCCCTTCTGATAAAAGTGCTGAAAGAAATACACCATTGTACAAATACATAAAATGTCTTTCTACCTCATCAGTACTATTCAAGGTGATAATCTCCCGCAGACCTATTGATAACAGTCCAAATCAAGTCTTTCCACTTCTCTCAGTGTGAAAACATAATTCTATAATTAATTTGAGAACTGTTTACAACACTGATGTGTGGAGATTAAAATCATACCTAAACTGTCTAATTCACAGTAAAACTCCATGACATTCGCAGGCCATCTGTAGTTAAGGGAGCAACGCATGGAGTGATGTGTAGATTACTAGTTTGATGATGCATGAGGAGAGGCGGTGGTCGAGTGGCAGAAACTTGGACTATGGGCAGAGAAGGTCTCTGGTTCGTCTTTGGTTCGACTCCATGGAGAGACAACAAAAGTCGAACCTGGATTGATCTGTCCAAAAATCCAAGAGTCTCCCTACCCTCTCTAGTGCCCATGAGCAAGGCACCTCACTCCCCCAACATCTGCTCCCCCGAGCGCCGTACATGGTCGCTCACTGCTCTGTGTGTCCTGCACCAGATGGGTAAAAAGCAGCGATTAAATTTCCCTACCTGCATGAGTGTGCCTTTGCATGTCTGTGCATGTGTTTGGGATGAATAAAGGGATTTTAATCTTAATCAGTTGTCTTCCAGTTGACCAGCATGAAGCTGCAGATCTCCACCATGTTGCTGCTGGGGACATCAGGAGCTGCATTAATGAGGAGCAGAAGCGTACTGTTATGAATGTTTTGTGTTGTTTATGAAGCACTACTTATTTCAGCTAGAACCGATGTACTAGGGTCTGGGTTTGTATCCTAATGGTTAAATGCACATACTTTAAATCGCTTTTGATAAAACGTGACAAAGAAATACAACATTGTACACATAGATAAAATGTCTTTCTACCTCATCTGTAATATTCAAGGTGATGATCTCCCACAGAGCTGTTGATAACAGTCCACATCAAGTCTCTCCACTTCCCTCAGTGTGAAAACATAATTATATAATTAATTGGAGATGTGTTTACAACACTGATGTGTGGACATTATAATGTTATCACTACTGTCTAATTCACTCTACAACTCCATGACAGACTAAATAAACGATGTGAAAATAGTAATGGCGGATATACCATCCTGTATCAGAATATTGGTGAAACAGTTACTATCACATGAAACGTACACGTGTAGCGTATTGATAGTAACTCATTCAAAAAAATAATAATGTCACAACCAAAACAAGAATGTCGAGTTATCTTGCTTCAATCTGTTCATTAGACGTGATAAATAAACGGTAACTTTTATAACAATTACATATTACAAAAAACTTGAGGCATGTAAGCATATGATGATAGATAAAGCAATAGGTTATGTTGGATAGTTTGAAGGTTACTTACCTCTAGTTCAGCACCAGCGGCTGGCCAGAAGAAGTGGAGCGATCTTCCTTGCCGCACAGGGCAAACGCAGGCAATGTGGAGACGAGCGCTTGGTCATCGAACGTTCTCTCTTCCCGACCGCAACAGACTTGAAATTGCCTGTGCTCGGGCCCGTTAGTGCTACAATGTAGCCCTAGTTAGGGCCCGAGCACCGAAATCGGTGGGAGGCCCTATTGAAATTGAAATGATTATTATTATTATTATTAGGGCCCGAGCACCGAAATCGGTGGGAGGCCCTATTGAAATTGAAATGATTATTATTAGGGCCCGAGCACCGAAATCGGTGGGAGGCCCTATTGAAATTGAAATGATTATTATTATTAGGGCCCGAGCACCGAAATCGGTGGGAGGCCCTATTGAAATTGAAATGATTATTATTATTATTATTATTATTTTTCTTAGCTTAAATGAATTGGCTTTTTGAGGGCTTTAATGTGCTCAAAAAGTTGTAGGAGTTTGCAGTAAATTCGAAGGCGGCGTAAAATTACGTATTCTGGAGTATTTTGAAAAGGGCGTGGCAAAATGGCTCAAGAGCGCCACCTACGGAAAAGCCCCTCATTTAGCATTCACCGATCCTCAAAAAAAACAAAGATTATTGTGTATCATGACTAGATGCACAAAAAAGTCCATCAGTGCATTATGAATAACGCAACAGGAAGCCCGCCAGTTTGACTTTAGTGGCCATTTTGGTCATATTCCATATTTTTTCTTTGATGTACTTGTCGTACAGCTTTCATCAGATCAACTTCAAATTTAGACGATCGTCATCACAACAAATTGGAGATCTAAAGTTATTGAAGGATTACGTTTTAGCAAAACCGTCTGACCGTGGTGTGGCGTTAAAGTTTGATGAAACGCCATCAAAACACAAGCTTCCATATTTCAGACATATTTTGTCCAATTGAGTCCAAACTAGACACATTCGACAAGAGTCGCCACCAGAAGACATGGGTGCAGAAATTGTGACTTACAATCACAGCGCCCCCTGGTGGTAACGCGAAATTTCTTGTTTTGGTACGTGTTATGTTTTTATGTACTACTCAGACAGCTTTCATCAGATCAACTTAAAAATTAGATGAGACTCTACAAAACAAGATGAAGATCTAAAGTTATCAGAATTTAAACTTTTCATCATACCGTGTGACCGTGGTGAGGTCTCAAAGTTCGACTAAACGCCAATATAAGCGAGCTTCTGTAACTTAGACATATTTTGTCCAATCGACTCCAAACTACACATATAAGACAAGAGTCGCGACCGGAAGACATCTACCTAGAAATCATGACTTAAAAGGAAAGCGCCCCCTGGTGGCATCAGGAAATGTCTTGTTTTGGTCATCTTACTCTTTGATGTATTTCCCTCCAGCCACTTTACTAAACCATGTCAAACTGTGTCAAATTGGTCTCAAGATATTGATAATGTAGGCATAACATTATTGTGACTTTTCATCATGCAGATTGTTAATGGCGTGGCATCAAAGTTCATCAGCTCACCATGACCAATGAAACCCATTTTAACAGAGTTACCCTGAACGCAGCATGAGACCGCTTTCGGTTTGTTACGTCTCACACTTGGATGTATTTCTCCTCATTCACTTTGCTAAACCATGTCAAACTGTGTCACATGGGTCTCAATATATTGATAATGTAGGCATAACATTGCTGTGAGTTTTCATCATGCGGATTATTCATAGCTTTGCAGCAGACTTCTTCAACTCGCCATGACAAACGAAGCTGCATTTAACACAGCTGCAAGTGAACGCCTCATGAGACTCTGAAAAATGTTACGTCGTCACAAGCTGCGGAGCTGTGTATCACGAAGAACCGGAGAACGGTTGGCGAGTCTGGATGAGAGGACGGCGGCGGAGTAACTGTGGACGTTGTTCGCTCAGCAGGTTAGAGTGTGGGACTCAAAGCTTTTTTCCCCTCTCCCGTTGTGTCTTTTCCTGTGTGAACTCTGCCGCTCTCAACAGCAGCACTGGCTATGAGCTAGCTCCTGCTAGCTCCAACGAAGCATCTCTCAACTGCTACGTAAGTTAAACGGACACTTCTGACTGACTGTGATGATAAGCAAAAGAGACACTGTGGATGTGTGATGTGTTGTACTGCATTTGTTTGATCTGTTTACTAATACTAACTCTAATAAATACTGTATAAATTATATTTTGCTCCTGAATTGAACTGTGTTAAAGGGGTTCACATGGAAAATATATGTTAAATTATGTAAAGGGTGATTTTTGTTACTATTATACTAATGGAGATTTAGCACTTGCTACACATTGTAAGAGCAGCTGTTCAAAGGAGCACTACGTCTTTTAAGGCTCTTTATTCAGAGTCACGGTGTTGATGTCCTGTCACGTGTTACAGTGAAAAATAACCGTGTCTCCCACCTTCAGTATTTAAATCGTTAATCTCAGACAGACTTCACTGAATTCTTTTGTTAAATATGAGTAAGTCATAGCCTTGTAACTTTACTAGAACAGACAGTGTCATACAGAGTTGTGGGCTTATATGCACTACCTATTTCCTAATCTGAAATGATTATGCTCTGATTAACTTTGAACTAATATTTTATTTTTACCATTTAAAAGTCTGTTAATTACTTAACCTGGCCCATGTATGACTTTACATATCTGTGTATTGGTTTCATGTTCCTCTAGAAGGTCCAACTTGACACACAACTTGAATCCAACCAGACTGAACACTGACTCCAGGTACAGACCTGATTTCATTACTTAAAAACAATCAAAGTATTGCACATAATACATAATGTATTAAATTATAATGCAATACTTTTAATGTGAAATAGCTCCATTAAAAACATTCATTGTCATGGTAGTGCACGTTTTAATCCAAAAGCATATTCAAATACACAGTTGAATATCCACAGAAAATAAGATTACACACTTTGTTCATATGTAACTCTTCCTCTACAATAATGACGATCACTTTCATGTTTCCTATCATTTTATTAGGGACAGACGAGCCTGAAGGACACAGCTGTGATGACCATGTTCTGTCTCTTATGGCAAAGCAGAAATATAAAACACTGGGTTCTTATCTAAAGTGTATCAAATCAGATCTCCACCATGTTGCTGCTGAGGACATCAGGTGCTGCAGTTCTTCATCTATGAAGAGAAAAAACGCACTGTTAAAGAATGTTTTGTGTTGTGTATAAAGCACAACAGATTTCAGATAGAACTGTTGTACTGTGGTCTTGGTTTATATCCTCATGGTGAAATGTACATATTTTAAGTCCCTTCTGATAAAAGTGCTGAAAGAAATACAACATTGTACAAATACATAAAATGTCTTTCTACCTCATCAGTACTATTCAAGGTGATAATCTCCCACAGACCTATTGATAACAGTCCAAATCAAGTCTTTCCACTTCTCTCAGTGTGAAAACATAATTCTATAATTAATTTGAGAACTGTTTACAACACTGATGTGTGGAGATTAAAATCATACCTAAACTGTCTAATTCACTGTAAAACTCCATGACATTCGCAGGCCATCTGTAGTTAAGGGAGCAACGCATGGAGTGATGTGTAGATTACTAGTTTGATGATGCATGAGGAGAGGCGGTGGTCGAGTGGCAGAAACTTGGACTATGGGCAGAGAAGGTCTCTGGTTCGTCTTTGGTTCGACTCCATGGAGAGACAACAAAAGTCGAACCTGGATTGATCTGTCCAAAAATCCAAGAGTCTCCCTACCCTCTCTAGTGCCCATGAGCAAGGCACCTCACTCCCCCAACATCTGCTCCACCGAGCACCGTACATGGTCGCTCACTGCTCTGTGTGTCCTGCACCAGATGGGTAAAAAGCAGCGATTAAATTTCCCTACCTGCATGAGTGTGCCTTTGCATGTCTGTGCATGTGTTTGGGATGAATAAATGGATTTTAATCTTAATCTTTTAATCTTAATCAGTTGTCTTCCAGTTGACCAGCATGAAGCTGCAGATCTCCACCATGTTGCTGCTGGGGACATCAGGAGCTGCATTAATGAGGAGCAGAAGCGTACTGTTATGAATGTTTTGTGTTGTTTATGAAGCACTACTTATTTCAGCTAGAACCGATGTACTAGGGTCTGGGTTTGTATCCTAATGGTTAAATGCACATACTTTAAATCGCTTTTGATAAAACGTGACAAAGAAATACAACATTGTACACATAGATAAAATGTCTTTCTACCTCATCTGTAATATTCAAGGTGATGATCTCCCACAGAGCTGTTGATAACAGTCCACATCAAGTCTCTCCACTTCCCTCAGTGTGAAAACATAATTATATAATTAATTGGAGAAGTGTTTACAACACTGATGTGTGGACATTATAATGTTATCACTACTGTCTAATTCACTCTACAACTCCATGACAGACTAAATAAACGATGTGAAAATAGTAATGGCGGATATACCATCCTGTATCAGAATATTGGTGAAACAGTTACTATCACATGAAACGTACACGTGTAGCGTATTGATAGTAACTCATTAAAAAAAATAATGTCACAACCAAAACAAGACTGTCGAGTTATCTTGCTTCAATCTGTTCATTAGACGTGATAAATAAACGGTAACTTTTATAACAATTACATATTACAAAAAACTTGAGGCATGTAAGCATATGATGATAGATAAAGCAATAGGTTATGTTGGATAGTTTCAAGGTTACTTACCTCTAGTTCAGCACCAGCGGCTGGCCAGAAGAAGTGGAGCGATCTTCCTTGCCGCACAGGGCAAACGCAGGCAATGTGGAGACGAGCGCTTGGTCATCGAACGTTCTCTCTTCCCCAACCGCAACAGACTTGAAATTGCCTGTGCTCGGGCCCGTTAGTGCTACAACGTAGCCCTAGTTAGGGCCCGAGCACCGAATGGTGAGAGGCCCTATTGAATCTGTAAGGATTTTTATTATTATTATTATTATTATTATTTCCCTTTGGGGGGCTTTTTCAGGGTCTAGACATGCTCAAAAAGTTATGAAACTTTGCAGGAAATTCAAGGTCTGCGGATATTTTAGTATTCTGGAGTAATTGGAATTGGGCGTGGCAAAATGGCTCTACAGCGCCCCCTGGAACCAGCCCCTAGGTTTCCACATAACGGATTTTCATCAAAATCTGGATATAGGTGTATCGTGACCAGTCATGAAAAAAAGTCTCATGGAGCATTATGAAAAACGCAACAGGAAGTCCGCCATTTTGCTTTTAGTGGCCATTTTGGCAATATCCCACATTTTTACTTTTACGTACTTGTCCCTGGGCTTTCATCAGATCAACTTCAAATTCAGATGAGTGTCATCACAACAAGATGGAGATAAAAAATGATTGAGGGATTTTTTTTTTATCACACCGTGTGACCGTGGCATGGCGTTAAAAATTGGTTACACGCCATCAAAACACGGGCATCTGTATCTCGGACATACATGTTCCAATCAAGTCCAAACTAGACATGTAAGACAATAGTCCCCGCCTGATGACATCTATGCATAAATGATGACTTAAAACCGCAGCGCCCCCTGGTGGCAACAGGAAATGTCTTGTTTTTTGCTTGTCTTACACTTGGATGAATTTCTCCTCATCCACTGACCTCAACCATGTCAAACTGTATCAAATGGGTCCCAAGACATTGACAATGAAGACATAAGATTACCGTGACTTTTCGTCAAACGCCATATGAATGGCGTGGCATTAAAGTTCATCAACTCGCCGTGAAACACGAAATTGCTGTAACTTCAGTGTTCATGATTCTATCTCTCTCAAACTACATGTGTGTAACAACAGCCCCCCCCTGAAGATATTCATATGGTTTTAAGAAATGGGCGTGGCAAAAAAAATGACCAGCGCCCCCTATAGGGCAACCCCGGCACTACGATGGCCGACATTTATACAAATCTATCGGGACATGTGTCGTTTCATAACAAACAAAAAAATATCTTGGATAGGTATGCTTGACCAAACAGGGAGGCCGCCATTTTGGATTAAGTGGCCATTTTTTTTCCATATTCCACATTTTTACTTGATGCACTTGTCCCAGGGCTTTCATCAGATTAACTTCAAATTAAGATCAGTGCCATCACAACAAGATGGAGATAAAAAGTGATTAAGAGATTGACCTTTCGTCACACCGTGTGACCGTGGCGTGGCGTCTTGAGTTTGATTAAACGCCATCAAAACACGAGGTTCTGTATCTCGGACATACATTGTCCAATCGAGTCCAAACTAGACATGTCAGACAAGGGTGCCATCCTGATGACATCTACACAGAAATTATGACTTGAAATCACAGCGCCCCCTGGTAGCAACATGAAGTGACATGTTTTATACTTTGATGAACTGCTCCTGGCTGATTTACAATATACAGCTCAAATCAGCTCAGTCAAGTCATTAGATCATGGTCAGAATTGTGACGTTTCCTCAAACCGTGTAAACATTGATGTGCGGCGAAGGATTTTCCTTCGCCAAAGGACACGATGTTATCATAACTCCACTGTGCATTGTCCTATCACTACAAAACTTCTGTCACATGGTCAGAGTCCAAGCCTGAACAGCTCTATGTGTCAATATTTCCTCAGTGTCATAGCGCCACCTACTGATTCGCCAGGAAACAGGAAGTACTTTGTTAATCCACTCTGCATTATCCAACCGGCTCCAAACTACTGACCTATGATCACAATCCTGAATAGAACAGCTCCATATATGAATATTAGTTCAGGATCATAGCGCCACCTATTGATCAGTGTGAAAATTAAGTTGCGGAAACATTGTCCAATTGACACAAAATTTCTCACGCTACATCAGAGCGCCTACTTGAACAGATCTATATGTCTGTGCGTAATAATAGTGATGGCGCCACCTACTGGCAAACCTACTGCCGCAGAGCGCAAAACGCATGCAACGTGGAGAAGTGCATGCTCGATCGATGATGTGCGCTTGGTCATCGATCGCTCTCTCCACCGACCGCAACAGGCTTCAACGTGCGGGTGCTCGGGCCCGCAAGTGCTACAACGTAGCCCTAGTTATTATTATTATTTTTCTTAGCTTAAATGAATTGGCTTTTTGAGGGCTTTAATGTGCTCAAAAAGTTGTAGGAGTTTGCAGCAAATTCGAAGGCGGCGTAAAATTACGTATTTTGGAGTATTTTGAAAAGGGCGTGGCAAAATGGCTCAAGAGCGCCACCTACGGAAAAGCCCCTCATTTAGCATTCACCGATCCTCAAAAAAAACAAAGATTATTGTGTATCATGACTAGATGCACAAAAAAGTCCATCAGTGCATTATGAATAACGCAACAGGAAGCCCGCCAGTTTGACTTTAGTGGCCATTTTGGTCATATTCCATATTTTTTCTTTGATGTACTTGTCGTACAGCTTTCATCAGATCAACTTCAAATTTAGACGATCGTCATCACAACAAATTGGAGATCTAAAGTTATTGAAGGATTACGTTTTAGCAAAACCGTCTGACCGTGGTGTGGCGTTAAAGTTTGATGAAACGCCATCAAAACACAAGCTTCCATATTTCAGACATATTTTGTCCAATTGAGTCCAAACTAGACACATACGACAAGAGTCGCCACCAGAAGACATCGGTGCAGAAATTGTAACTTACAATCACAGCGCCCCCTGGTGGCAACAGGAAATGTCTTGTTTTTGGTACGTGTTATGTTTTTATGTACTTCTCAGACAGCTTTCATCAGATCAACTTAAAAATTAGATGAGACTCTACAAAACAAGATGAAGATCTAAAGTTATCAATATTTAAACTTTTCATCATACCGTGTGACCGTGGTGAGGTCTCAAAGTTCGACTAAACGCCAATATAAGCGAGCTTCTGTAACTTAGACATATTTTGTCCAATCGACTCCAAACTACACATATAAGACAAGAGTCGCGACCGGAAGACATCTACCTAGAAATCATGACTTAAAAGGAAAGCGCCCCCTGGTGGCATCAGGAAATGTCTTGTTTTGGTCATCTTACTCTTTGATGTATTTCCCTCCAGCCACTTTACTAAACCATGTCAAACTGTGTCAAATTGGTCTCAAGATATTGATAATGTAGGCATAACATTATTGTGACTTTTCATCATGCAGATTGTTAATGGCGTGGCATCAAAGTTCATCAGCTCACCATGACCAATGAAACCCATTCTAACAGAGTTACCATGAACGCAGCATGAGACCGCTTTCGGTTTGTTACGTCTCACACTTGGATGTATTTCTCCTCATTCACTTTGCTAAACCATGTCAAACTGTGTCACATGGGTCTCAATATATTGATAATGTAGGCATAACATTGCTGTGAGTTTTCATCATGCGGATTATTCATAGCTTTGCAGCAGACTTCTTCAACTCGCCATGACAAACGAAGCTGCATTTAACACAGCTGCAAGTGAACGCCTCATGAGACATGAAAAGTTACGTCGTCACAAGCTGCGGAGCTGTGTATCACGAAGAACCGGAGAACGGTTGGCGAGTCTGGATGAGAGGACGGCGGCGGAGTCACTGTGGACGTTGTTCGCTCAGCAGGTTAGAGTGTGGGACGCACTCAAAGCTCTTTTCCCCTCTCCCGTTGTGTCTTTTCCTGTGTGAACTCTGCCGCTCTCAACAGCAGCACTGGCTATGAGCTAGCTCCTGCTAGCTCCAACGAAGCATCTCTCAACTGCTACGTAAGTTAAACGGACACTTCTGACTGACTGTGATGATAAGCAAAAGAGACACTGTGGATGTGTGATGTGTTGTACTGCATTTGTTTGATCTGTTTACTAATACTAGCTCTAATAAATACTGTATAAATTATATTTTGCTCCTGAATTGAACTGTGTTAAAGGGGTTCACATGGAAAATATATGTTCAATTATGTAAAGGGTGATTTTTGTTACTATTATACTAATGGAGATTTAGCACTTGCTACACATTGTAAGAGCAGCTGTTCAAAGGAGCACTACGTCTTTTAAGGCTCTTTATTCAGAGTCACGGTGTTGATGTCCTGTCACGTGTTACAGTGAAAAATAACCGTGTCTCCCACCTTCAGTATTTAAATCGTTAATCTCAGACAGACTTCACTGAATTCTTTTGTTAAATATGAGTAAGTCATAGCCTTGTAACTTTACTAGAACAGACAGTGTCATACAGAGTTGTGGGCTTATATGCACTACCTATTTCCTAATCTGAAATGATTATGCTCTGATTAACTTTGAACTAATATTTTATTTTTACCATTTAAAAGTCTGTTAATTACTTAACCTGGCCCATGTATGACTTTACATATCTGTGTATTGGTTTCATGTTCCTCTAGAAGGTCCAACTTGACACACAACTTGAATCCAACCAGACTGAACACTGACTCCAGGTACAGACCTGATTTCATTACTTAAAAACAATCAAAGTATTGCACATAATACATAATGTATTAAATTATAATGCAATACTTTTAATGTGAAATAGCTCCATTAAAAACATTCATTGTCATGGTAGTGCACGTTTTAATCCAAAAGCATATTCAAATACACAGTTGAATATCCACAGAAAATAAGATTACACACTTTGTTCATATGTAACTCTTCCTCTACAATAATGACGATCACTTTCATGTTTCCTATCATTTTATTAGGGACAGACGAGCCTGAAGGACACAGCTGTGATGACCATGTTCTGTCTCTTATGGCAAAGCAGAAATATAAAACACTGGGTTCTTATCTAAAGTGTATCAAATCAGATCTCCACCATGTTGCTGCTGAGGACATCAGGTGCTGCAGTTCTTCATCTATGAAGAGAAAAAAAACGCACTGTTAAAGAATGTTTTGTGTTGTGTATAAAGCACAACAGATTTCAGATAGAACTGTTGTACTGTGGTCTTGGTTTATATCCTCATGGTGAAATGTACATATTTTAAGTCCCTTCTGATAAAAGTGCTGAAAGAAATACAACATTGTACAAATACATAAAATGTCTTTCTACCTCATCAGTACTATTCAAGGTGATAATCTCCCACAGACCTATTGATAACAGTCCAAATCAAGTCTTTCCACTTCTCTCAGTGTGAAAACATAATTCTATAATTAATTTGAGAACTGTTTACAACACTGATGTGTGGAGATTAAAATCATACCTAAACTGTCTAATTCACTGTAAAACTCCATGACATTCGCAGGCCATCTGTAGTTAAGGGAGCAACGCATGGAGTGATGTGTAGATTACTAGTTTGATGATGCATGAGGAGAGGCGGTGGTCGAGTGGCAGAAACTTGGACTATGGGCAGAGAAGGTCTCTGGTTCGTCTTTGGTTCGACTCCATGGAGAGATAACAAAAGTCGAACCTGGATTGATCTGTCCAAAAATCCAAGAGTCTCCCTACCCTCTCTAGTGCCCATGAGCAAGGCACCTCACTCCCCCAACATCTGCTCCCCCGAGCGCCGTACATGGTCGCTCACTGCTCTGTGTGTCCTGCACCAGATGGGTAAAAAGCAGCGATTAAATTTCCCTACCTGCATGAGTGTGCCTTTGCATGTCTGTGCATGTGTTTGGGATGAATAAATGGATTTTAATCTTAATCTTTTAATCTTAATCAGTTGTCTTCCAGTTGACCAGCATGAAGCTGCAGATCTCCACCATGTTGCTGCTGGGGACATCAGGAGCTGCATTAATGAGGAGCAGAAGCGTACTGTTATGAATGTTTTGTGTTGTTTATGAAGCACTACTTATTTCAGCTAGAACCGATGTACTAGGGTCTGGGTTTGTATCCTAATGGTTAAATGCACATACTTTAAATCGCTTTTGATAAAACGTGACAAAGAAATACAACATTGTACACATAGATAAAATGTCTTTCTACCTCATCTGTAATATTCAAGGTGATGATCTCCCACAGAGCTGTTGATAACAGTCCACATCAAGTCTCTCCACTTCCCTCAGTGTGAAAACATAATTATATAATTAATTGGAGAAGTGTTTACAACACTGATGTGTGGACATTATAATGTTATCACTACTGTCTAATTCACTCTACAACTCCATGACAGACTAAATAAACGATGTGAAAATAGTAATGGCGGATATACCATCCTGTATCAGAATATTGGTGAAACAGTTACTATCACATGAAACGTACACGTGTAGCGTATTGATAGTAACTCATTAAAAAAAATAATGTCACAACCAAAACAAGACTGTCGAGTTATCTTGCTTCAATCTGTTCATTAGACGTGATAAATAAACGGTAACTTTTATAACAATTACATATTACAAAAAACTTGAGGCATGTAAGCATATGATGATAGATAAAGCAATAGGTTATGTTGGATTGTTTCAAGGTTACTTACCTCTAGTTCAGCACCAGCGGCTGGCCAGAAGAAGTGGAGCGATCTTCCTTGCCGCACAGGGCAAACGCAGGCAATGTGGAGACGAGCGCTTGGTCATCGAACGTTCTCTCTTCCCCGACCGCAACAGACTTGAAATTGCCTGTGCTCGGGCCCGTTAGTGCTACAACGTAGCCCTAGTTAGGGCCCGAGCACCGAAATCGGTGGGAGGCCCTATTGAAATTGAAATGATTATTATTATTATTAGGGCCCGAGCACCGAATGGTGAGAGGCCCTATTGAATCTGTAAGGATTTTTATTATTATTATTATTATTATTATTATTATTATTATTATTATTATTATTATTATTAGGGCCCGAGCACCGAATGGTGAGAGGCCCTATTGAATCTGTAAGGATTTTTATTATTATTATTATTATTATTATTATTATTATTATTATTAGGGCCCGAGCACCGAAATCGGTGGGAGGCCCTATTGAAATTGAAATGATTATTATTATTATTATTATTATTATTTTTCTTAGCTTAAATGAATTGGCTTTTTGAGGGCTTTAATGTGCTCAAAAAGTTGTAGGAGTTTGCAGTAAATTCGAAGGCGGCGTAAAATTACGTATTCTGGAGTATTTTGAAAAGGGCGTGGCAAAATGGCTCAAGAGCGCCACCTACGGAAAAGCCCCTCATTTAGCATTCACCGATCCTCAAAAAAAACAAAGATTATTGTGTATCATGACTAGATGCACAAAAAAGTCCATCAGTGCATTATGAATAACGCAACAGGAAGCCCGCCAGTTTGACTTTAGTGGCCATTTTGGTCATATTCCATATTTTTTCTTTGATGTACTTGTCGTACAGCTTTCATCAGATCAACTTCAAATTTAGACGATCGTCATCACAACAAATTGGAGATCTAAAGTTATTGAAGGATTACGTTTTAGCAAAACCGTCTGACCGTGGTGTGGCGTTAAAGTTTGATGAAACGCCATCAAAACACAAGCTTCCATATTTCAGACATATTTTGTCCAATTGAGTCCAAACTAGACACATTCGACAAGAGTCGCCACCAGAAGACATGGGTGCAGAAATTGTGACTTACAATCACAGCGCCCCCTGGTGGTAACGCGAAATGTCTTATTTTGGTACGTGTTATGTTTTTATGTACTACTCAGACAGCTTTCATCAGATCAACTTAAAAATTAGATGAGACTCTACAAAACAAGATGAAGATCTAAAGTTATCAGAATTTAAACTTTTCATCATACCGTGTGACCGTGGTGAGGTCTCAAAGTTCGACTAAACGCCAATATAAGCGAGCTTCTGTAACTTAGACATATTTTGTCCAATCGACTCCAAACTACACATATAAGACAAGAGTCGCGACCGGAAGACATCTACCTAGAAATCATGACTTAAAAGGAAAGCGCCCCCTGGTGGCATCAGGAAATGTCTTGTTTTGGTCATCTTACTCTTTGATGTATTTCCCTCCAGCCACTTTACTAAACCATGTCAAACTGTGTCAAATTGGTCTCAAGATATTGATAATGTAGGCATAACATTATTGTGACTTTTCATCATGCAGATTGTTAATGGCGTGGCATCAAAGTTCATCAGCTCATCATGACCTATGAAACCCATTTTAACAGAGTTACCCTGAACGCAGCATGAGACCGCTTTCGGTTTGTTACGTCTCACACTTGGATGTATTTCTCCTCATTCACTTTGCTAAACCATGTCAAACTGTGTCACATGGGTCTCAATATATTGATAATGTAGGCATAACATTGCTGTGAGTTTTCATCATGCGGATTATTCATAGCTTTGCAGCAGACTTCTTCAACTCGCCATGACAAACGAAGCTGCATTTAACACAGCTGCAAGTGAACGCCTCATGAGTTACGTCGTCACAAGCTGCGGAGCTGTGTATCACGAAGAACCGGAGAACGGTTGGCGAGTCTGGATGAGAGGACGGTGGCGGAGTCACTGTGGACGTTGTTCGCTCAGCAGGTTAGAGTGTGGGACTCAAAGCTTTTTTCCCCCGTCCGTCGTGTCTTTTCCTGTGTGAACTCTGCCGCTCTCAACAGCAGCACTGGCTATGAGCTAGCTCCTGCTACCTCCAACGAAGCATCTCTCAACTGCTACGTAAGTTAAACGGACACTTCTGACTGACTGTGATGATAAGCAAAAGAGACACTGTGGATGTGTGATGTGTTGTACTGCATTTGTTTGATCTGTTTACTAATACTAGCTCTAATAAATACTGTATAAATTATATTTTGCTCCTGAATTGAACTGTGTTAAAGGGGTTCACATGGAAAATATATGTTCAATTATGTAAAGGGTGATTTTTGTTACTATTATACTAATGGAGATTTAGCACTTGCTACACATTGTAAGAGCAGCTGTTCAAAGGAGCACTACGTCTTTTAAGGCTCTTTATTCAGAGTCACGGTGTTGATGTCCTGTCACGTGTTACAGTGAAAAATAACCGTGTCTCCCACCTTCAGTATTTAAATCGTTAATCTCAGACAGACTTCACTGAATTCTTTTGTTAAATATGAGTAAGTCATAGCCTTGTAACTTTACTAGAACAGACAGTGTCATACAGAGTTGTGGGTTTATATGCACTACCTATTTCCTAATCTGAAATGATTATGCTCTGATTAACTTTGAACTAATATTTTATTTTTACCATTTAAAAGTCTGTTAATTACTTAACCTGGCCCATGTATGACTTTACATATCTGTGTATTGGTTTCATGTTCCTCTAGAAGGTCCAACTTGACACACAACTTGAATCCAACCAGACTGAACACTGACTCCAGGTACAGACCTGATTTCATTACTTAAAAACAATCAAAGTATTGCACATAATACATAATGTATTAAATTATAATGCAATACTTTTAATGTGAAATAGCTCCATTAAAAACATTCATTGTCATGGTAGTGCACGTTTTAATCCAAAAGCATATTCAAATACACAGTTGAATATCCACAGAAAATAAGATTACACACTTTGTTCATATGTAACTCTTCCTCTACAATAATGACGATCACTTTCATGTTTCCTATCATTTTATTAGGGACAGACGAGCCTGAAGGACACAGCTGTGATGACCATGTTCTGTCTCTTATGGCAAAGCAGAAATATAAAACACTGGGTTCTTATCTAAAGTGTATCAAATCAGATCTCCACCATGTTGCTGCTGAGGACATCAGGTGCTGCAGTTCTTCATCTATGAAGAGAAAAAACGCACTGTTAAAGAATGTTTTGTGTTGTGTATAAAGCACAACAGATTTCAGATAGAACTGTTGTACTGTGGTCTTGGTTTATATCCTCATGGTGAAATGTACATATTTTAAGTCCCTTCTGATAAAAGTGCTGAAAGAAATACAACATTGTACAAATACATAAAATGTCTTTCTACCTCATCAGTACTATTCAAGGTGATAATCTCCCACAGACCTATTGATAACAGTCCAAATCAAGTCTTTCCACTTCTCTCAGTGTGAAAACATAATTCTATAATTAATTTGAGAACTGTTTACAACACTGATGTGTGGAGATTAAAATCATACCTAAACTGTCTAATTCACTGTAAAACTCCATGACATTCGCAGGCCATCTGTAGTTAAGGGAGCAACGCATGGAGTGATGTGTAGATTACTAGTTTGATGATGCATGAGGAGAGGCGGTGGTCGAGTGGCAGAAACTTGGACTATGGGCAGAGAAGGTCTCTGGTTCGTCTTTGGTTCGACTCCATGGAGAGACAACAAAAGTCGCACCTGGATTGATCTGTCCAAAAATCCAAGAGTCTCCCTACCCTCTCTAGTGCCCATGAGCAAGGCACCTCACTCCCCCAACATCTGCTCCCCCGAGTGCCGTACATGGTCGCTCACTGCTCTGTGTGTCCTGCACCAGATGGGTAAAAAGCAGCGATTAAATGTCCCTACCTGCATGAGTGTGCCTTTGCATGTCTGTGCATGTGTTTTGGATGAATACATGGATTTTAATCTTAATCTTTTAATCTTAATCAGTTGTCTTCCAGTTGACCAGCATGAAGATGCAGATCTCCACCATGTTGCTGCTGGGGACATCAGGAGCTGCATTAATGAGGAGCAGAAGCGTACTGTTATGAATGTTTTGTGTTGTTTATGAAGCACTACTTATTTCAGCTAGAACCGATGTACTAGGGTCTGGGTTTGTATCCTAATGGTTAAATGCACATACTTTAAATCGCTTTTGATAAAACGTGACAAAGAAATACAACATTGTACACATAGATAAAATGTCTTTCTACCTCATCTGTAATATTCAAGGTGATGATCTCCCACAGAGCTGTTGATAACAGTCAACATCAAGTCTCTCCACTTCCCTCAGTGTGAAAACATAATTATATAATTAATTGGAGAAGTGTTTACAACACTGATGTGTGGACATTATAATGTTATCACTACTGTCTAATTCACTCTACAACTCCATGACAGACTAAATAAACGATGTGAAAATAGTAATGGCGGATATACCATCCTGTATCAGAATATTGGTGAAACAGTTACTATCACATGAAACGTACACGTGTAGCGTATTGATAGTAACTCATTAAAAAAAATAATGTCACAACCAAAACAAGACTGTCGAGTTATCTTGCTTCAATCTGTTCATTAGACGTGATAAATAAACGGTAACTTTTATAACAATTACATATTACAAAAAACTTGAGGCATGTAAGCATATGATGATAGATAAAGCAATATGTTATGTTGGATAGTTTCAAGGTTACTTACCTCTAGTTCAGCACCAGCGGCTGGCCAGAAGAAGTGGAGCGATCTTCCTTGCCGCACAGGGCAAACGCAGGCAATGTGGAGACGAGCGCTTGGTCATCGAACGTTCTCTCTTCCCCGACCGCAACAGACTTGAAATTGCCTGTGCTCGGGCCCGTTAGTGCTACAACGTAGCCCTAGTTATTATTATTATTTCCCTTTGGGGGGCTTTTTCAGGGTCTAGACATGCTCAAAAAGTTATGAAACTTTGCAGGAAATTCAAGGTCTGCGGATATTTTAGTATTCTGGAGTAATTGGAATTGAGCGTGGCAAAATGGCTCTACAGCGCCCCCTGGAACCAGCCCCTAGGTTTCCACATAACGGATTTTCATCAAAATCTGGATATAGGTGTATCGTGACCAGTCATGAAAAAAAGTCTCATGGAGCATTATGAAAAACGCAACAGGAAGTCCGCCATTTTGCTTTTAGTGGCCATTTTGGCAATATCCCACATTTTTACTTTTACGTACTTGTCCCAGGGCTTTCATCAGATCAACTTCAAATTCAGATGAGTGTCATCACAACAAGATGGAGATAAAAAATGATTGAGGGATTTTTTTTTTATCACACCGTGTGACCGTGGCATGGCGTTAAAAATTAGATACACGCCATCAAAACACGGGCATCTGTATCTCGGACATACATGTTCCAATCAAGTCCAAACTAGACATGTAAGACAATAGTCCCCGCCTGATGACATCTATGCATAAATGATGACTTAAAACCGCAGCGCCCCCTGGTGGCAACAGGAAATGTCTTGTTTTTTGCTTGTCTTACACTTGGATGAATTTCTCCTCATCCACTGACCTCAACCATGTCAAACTGTATCAAATGGGTCCCAAGACATTGACAATGAAGACATAAGATTACCGTGACTTTTCGTCAAACGCCATATGAATGGCGTGGCATTAAAGTTCATCAACTCGCCGTGAAACACGAAATTGCTGTAACTTCAGTGTTCATGATTCTATCTCTCTCAAACTACATGTGTGTAACAACAGCCCCCCCCCGAAGATATTCATATGGTTTTAAGAAATGGGCGTGGCAAAAAAACTGACCAGCGCCCCCTATAGGGCAACCCCGGCACTACGATGGCCGACATTTATACAAATCTATCGGGACATGTGTCGTTTCATAACAAACAAAAAAATATCTTGGATAGGTATGCTTGACCAAACAGGGAGGCCGCCATTTTGGATTAAGTGGCCATTTTTTTTCCATATTCCACATTTTTACTTGATGCACTTGTCCCAGGGCTTTCATCAGATTAACTTCAAATTAAGATCAGTGCCATCACAACAAGATGGAGATAAAAAGTGATTAAGAGATTGACCTTTCGTCACACCGTGTGACCGTGGCGTGGCGTCTTGAGTTTGATTAAACGCCATCAAAACACGAGGTTCTGTATCTCGGACATACATTGTCCAATCGAGTCCAAACTAGACATGTAAGACAAGGGTGCCATCCTGATGACATCTACACAGAAATTATGACTTGAAATTACAGCGCCCCCTGGTGGCTACAGGAAGTGACATGTTTTATACTTTGATGAACTGCTCCTGGCTGATTTACAATATACAGCTCAAATCAGATCAGTCAAGTCATTAGATCATGGTCAGAATTGTGACGTTTCCTCAAACCGTGTAAACATTGATGTGCGGCGAAGGATTTTCCTTCGCCAAAGGACACGATGTTATCATAACTCCACTGTGCATTGTCCTATCACTACAAAACTTCTGTCACATGGTCAGAGTCCAAGCCTGAACAGCTCTATGTGTCAATATTTCCTCAGTGTCATAGCGCCACCTACTGATTCGCCAGGAAACAGGAAGTACTTTGTTAATCCACTCTGCATTATCCAACCGGCTCCAAACTACTGACCTATGATCACAATCCTGAATAGAACAGCTCCATATATGAATATTAGTTCAGGATCATAGCGCCACCTATTGATCAGTGTGAAAATTAAGTTGCGGAAACATTGTCCAATTGACACAAAATTGCTCACGCTACATCAGAGCGCCTACATGAACAGATATATATGTCTGTGCGTAATAATAGTGATGGCGCCACCTACTGGCAAACCTACTGCCGCAGAGCGCAAAACGCATGCAACGTGGAGAAGTGCATGCTCGATCGATGATGTGCGCTTGGTCATCGATCGCTCTCTCCACCGACCGCAACAGGCTTCAACGTGCGGGTGCTCGGGCCCGCAAGTGCTACAACGTAGCCCTAGTTATTATTATTATTATTATTATTTCCCTTTGGGGGGCTTTTTCAGGGTCTAGACATGCTCAAAAAGTTATGAAACTTTGCAGGAAATTCAGGGTCTGCGGATATTTTAGTATTCTGGAGTAATTGGAATTGGGCGTGGCAAAATGGCTCTACAGCGCCCCCTGGAACCAGCCCCTAGGTTTCCACATAACGGATTTTCATCAAAATCTGGATATAGGTGTATCGTGACCAGTCATGAAAAAAAGTCTCATGGAGCATTATGAAAAACGCAACAGGAAGTCCGCCATTTTGCTTTTAGTGGCCATTTTGGCAATATCCCACATTTTTACTTTTACGTACTTGTCCCAGGGCTTTCATCAGATCAACTTCAAATTCAGATGAGTGTCATCACAACAAGATGGAGATAAAAAATGATTGAGGGATTTTTTTTTTATCACACCGTGTGACCGTGGCATGGCGTTAAAAATTGGTTACACGCCATCAAAACACGGGCATCTGTATCTCGGACATACATGTTCCAATCAAGTCCAAACTAGACATGTAAGACAATAGTCCCCGCCTGATGACATCTATGCATAAATGATGACTTAAAACCGCAGCGCCCCCTGGTGGCAACAGGAAATGTCTTGTTTTTTGCTTGTCTTACACTTTGATGAATTTCTCCTCATCCACTGACCTCAACCATGTCAAACTGTATCAAATGGGTCCCAAGACATTGACAATGAAGACATAAGATTACTGTGACTTTTCGTCAAACGCCATATGAATGGCGTGGCATTAAAGTTCATCAACTCGCCGTGAAACACGAAATTGCTGTAACTTCAGTGTTCATGATTCTATCTCTCTCAAACTACATGTGTGTAACAACAGCCCCCCCCTGAAGATATTCATATGGTTTTAAGAAATGGGCGTGGCAAAAAAACTGACCAGCGCCCCCTATAGGGCAACCCCGGCACTACGATGGCCGACATTTATACAAATCTATCGGGACATGTGTCGTTTCATAACAAACAAAAAAATATCTTGGATAGGTATGCTTGACCAAACAGGGAGGCCGCCATTTTGGATTAAGTGGCCATTTTTTTTCCATATTCCACATTTTTACTTGATGCACTTGTCCCAGGGCTTTCATCAGATTAACTTCAAATTAAGATCAGTGCCATCACAACAAGATGGAGATAAAAAGTGATTAAGAGATTGACCTTTCGTCACACCGTGTGACCGTGGCGTGGCGTCTTGAGTTTGATTAAACGCCATCAAAACACAAGGTTCTGTATCTCGGACATACATTGTCCAATCGAGTCCAAACTAGACATGTAAGACAAGGGTGCCATCCTGATGACATCTACACAGAAATTATGACTTGAAATCACAGCGCCCCCTGGTGGCTACAGGAAGTGACATGTTTTATACTTTGATGAACTGCTCCTGGCTGATTTACAATATACAGCTCAAATCAGATCAGTCAAGTCATTAGATCATGGTCAGAATTGTGACGTTTCCTCAAACCGTGTAAACATTGATGTGCGGCGAAGGATTTTCCTTCGCCAAAGGACACGATGTTATCATAACTCCACTGTGCATTGTCCTATCACTACAAAACTTCTGTCACATGGTCAGAGTCCAAGCCTGAACAGCTCTATGTGTCAATATTTCCTCAGTGTCATAGCGCCACCTACTGATTCGCCAGGAAACAGGAAGTACTTTGTTAATCCACTCTGCATTATCCAACCGGCTCCAAACTACTGACCTATGATCACAATCCTGAATAGAACAGCTCCATATATGAATATTAGTTCAGGGTCATAGCGCCACCTACTGATCAGTGTGAAAATTAAGTTGTGTTAACATTGTCCAATTGACACAAAATTGCTCACGCTACATCAGAGCGCCTACATGAACAGATATATATGTCTGTGCGTAATAATAGTGATGGCGCCACCTACTGGCAAACCTACTGCCGCAGAGCGCAAAACGCATGCAACGTGGAGAAGTGCATGCTCGATCGATGATGTGCGCTTGGTCATCGATCGCTCTCTCCACTGACCGCAACAGGCTTCAACGTGCGGGTGCTCGGGCCCGCAAGTGCTACAACGTAGCCCTAGTTATTATTATTATTTTTCTTAGCTTAAATGAATTGGCTTTTTGAGGGCTTTAATGTGCTCAAAAAGTTGTAGGAGTTTGCAGTAAATTCGAAGGCGGCGTAAAATTACGTATTCTGGAGTATTTTGAAAAGGGCGTGGCAAAATGGCTCAAGAGCGCCACCTACGGAAAAGCCCCTCATTTAGCATTCACCGATCCTCAAAAAAAACAAAGATTATTGTGTATCATGACTAGATGCACAAAAAAGTCCATCAGTGCATTATGAATAACGCAACAGGAAGCCCGCCAGTTTGACTTTAGTGGCCATTTTGGTCATATTCCATATTTTTTCTTTGATGTACTTGTCGTACAGCTTTCATCAGATCAACTTCAAATTTAGACGATCGTCATCACAACAAATTGGAGATCTAAAGTTATTGAAGGATTACGTTTTAGCAAAACCGTCTGACCGTGGTGTGGCGTTAAAGTTTGATGAAACGCCATCAAAACACAAGCTTCCATATTTCAGACATATTTTGTCCAATTGAGTCCAAACTAGACACATTCGACAAGAGTCGCCACCAGAAGACATGGGTGCAGAAATTGTGACTTACAATCACAGCGCCCCCTGGTGGTAACGCGAAATGTCTTATTTTGGTACGTGTTATGTTTTTATGTACTACTCAGACAGCTTTCATCAGATCAACTTAAAAATTAGATGAGACTCTACAAAACAAGATGAAGATCTAAAGTTATCAGAATTTAAACTTTTCATCATACCATGTGACCATGGTGAGGTCTCAAAGTTCGACTAAACGCCAATATAAGCGAGCTTCTGTAACTTAGACATATTTTGTCCAATCGACTCCAAACTACACATATAAGACAAGAGTCGCGACCGGAAGACATCTACCTAGAAATCATGACTTAAAAGGAAAGCGCCCCCTGGTGGCATCAGGAAATGTCTTGTTTTGGTCATCTTACTCTTTGATGTATTTCCCTCCAGCCACTTTACTAAACCATGTCAAACTGTGTCAAATTGGTCTCAAGATATTGATAATGTAGGCATAACATTATTGTGACTTTTCATCATGCAGATTGTTAATGGCGTGGCATCAAAGTTCATCAGCTCATCATGACCTATGAAACCCATTTTAACAGAGTTACCCTGAACGCAGCATGAGACCGCTTTCGGTTTGTTACGTCTCACACTTGGATGTATTTCTCCTCATTCACTTTGCTAAACCATGTCAAACTGTGTCACATGGGTCTCAATATATTGATAATGTAGGCATAACATTGCTGTGAGTTTTCATCATGCGGATTATTCATAGCTTTGCAGCAGACTTCTTCAACTCGCCATGACAAACGAAGCTGCATTTAACACAGCTGCAAGTGAACGCCTCATGAGTTACGTCGTCACAAGCTGCGGAGCTGTGTATCACGAAGAACCGGAGAACGGTTGGCGAGTCTGGATGAGAGGACGGCGGCGGAGTCACTGTGGACGTTGTTCGCTCAGCAGGTTAGAGTGTGGGACTCAAAGCTTTTTTCCCCCGTCCGTCGTGTCTTTTCCTGTGTGAACTCTGCCGCTCTCAACAGCAGCACTGGCTATGAGCTAGCTCCTGCTACCTCCAACGAAGCATCTCTCAACTGCTACGTAAGTTAAACGGACACTTCTGACTGACTGTGATGATAAGCAAAAGAGACACTGTGGATGTGTGATGTGTTGTACTGCATTTGTTTGATCTGTTTACTAATACTAGCTCTAATAAATACTGTATAAATTATATTTTGCTCCTGAATTGAACTGTGTTAAAGGGGTTCACATGGAAAATATATGTTCAATTATGTAAAGGGTGATTTTTGTTACTATTATACTAATGGAGATTTAGCACTTGCTACACATTGTAAGAGCAGCTGTTCAAAGGAGCACTACGTCTTTTAAGGCTCTTTATTCAGAGTCACGGTGTTGATGTCCTGTCACGTGTTACAGTGAAAAATAACCGTGTCTCCCACCTTCAGTATTTAAATCGTTAATCTCAGACAGACTTCACTGAATTCTTTTGTTAAATATGAGTAAGTCATAGCCTTGTAACTTTACTAGAACAGACAGTGTCATACAGAGTTGTGGGTTTATATGCACTACCTATTTCCTAATCTGAAATGATTATGCTCTGATTAACTTTGAACTAATATTTTATTTTTACCATTTAAAAGTCTGTTAATTACTTAACCTGGCCCATGTATGACTTTACATATCTGTGTATTGGTTTCATGTTCCTCTAGAAGGTCCAACTTGACACACAACTTGAATCCAACCAGACTGAACACTGACTCCAGGTACAGACCTGATTTCATTACTTAAAAACAATCAAAGTATTGCACATAATACATAATGTATTAAATTATAATGCAATACTTTTAATGTGAAATAGCTCCATTAAAAACATTCATTGTCATGGTAGTGCACGTTTTAATCCAAAAGCATATTCAAATACACAGTTGAATATCCACAGAAAATAAGATTACACACTTTGTTCATATGTAACTCTTCCTCTACAATAATGACGATCACTTTCATGTTTCCTATCATTTTATTAGGGACAGACGAGCCTGAAGGACACAGCTGTGATGACCATGTTCTGTCTCTTATGGCAAAGCAGAAATATAAAACACTGGGTTCTTATCTAAAGTGTATCAAATCAGATCTCCACCATGTTGCTGCTGAGGACATCAGGTGCTGCAGTTCTTCATCTATGAAGAGAAAAAACGCACTGTTAAAGAATGTTTTGTGTTGTGTATAAAGCACAACAGATTTCAGATAGAACTGTTGTACTGTGGTCTTGGTTTATATCCTCATGGTGAAATGTACATATTTTAAGTCCCTTCTGATAAAAGTGCTGAAAGAAATACAACATTGTACAAATACATAAAATGTCTTTCTACCTCATCAGTACTATTCAAGGTGATAATCTCCCACAGACCTATTGATAACAGTCCAAATCAAGTCTTTCCACTTCTCTCAGTGTGAAAACATAATTCTATAATTAATTTGAGAACTGTTTACAACACTGATGTGTGGAGATTAAAATCATACCTAAACTGTCTAATTCACAGTAAAACTCCATGACATTCGCAGGCCATCTGTAGTTAAGGGAGCAACGCATGGAGTGATGTGTAGATTACTAGTTTGATGATGCATGAGGAGAGGCGGTGGTCGAGTGGCAGAAACTTGGACTATGGGCAGAGAAGGTCTCTGGTTCGTCTTTGGTTCGACTCCATGGAGAGACAACAAAAGTCGCACCTGGATTGATCTGTCCAAAAATCCAAGAGTCTCCCTACCCTCTCTAGTGCCCATGAGCAAGGCACCTCACTCCCCCAACATCTGCTCCCCCGAGTGCCGTACATGGTCGCTCACTGCTCTGTGTGTCCTGCACCAGATGGGTAAAAAGCAGCGATTAAATGTCCCTACCTGCATGAGTGTGCCTTTGCATGTCTGTGCATGTGTTTTGGATGAATACATGGATTTTAATCTTAATCTTTTAATCTTAATCAGTTGTCTTCCAGTTGACCAGCATGAAGCTGCAGATCTCCACCATGTTGCTGCTGGGGACATCAGGAGCTGCATTAATGAGGAGCAGAAGCGTACTGTTATGAATGTTTTGTGTTGTTTATGAAGCACTACTTATTTCAGCTAGAACCGATGTACTAGGGTCTGGGTTTGTATCCTAATGGTTAAATGCACATACTTTAAATCGCTTTTGATAAAACGTGACAAAGAAATACAACATTGTACACATAGATAAAATGTCTTTCTACCTCATCTGTAATATTCAAGGTGATGATCTCCCACAGAGCTGTTGATAACAGTCCACATCAAGTCTCTCCACTTCCCTCAGTGTGAAAACATAATTATATAATTAATTGGAGAAGTGTTTACAACACTGATGTGTGGACATTATAATGTTATCACTACTGTCTAATTCACTCTACAACTCCATGACAGACTAAATAAACGATGTGAAAATAGTAATGGCGGATATACCATCCTGTATCAGAATATTGGTGAAACAGTTACTATCACATGAAACGTACACGTGTAGCGTATTGATAGTAACTCATTAAAAAAAATAATGTCACAACCAAAACAAGACTGTCGAGTTATCTTGCTTCAATCTGTTCATTAGACGTGATAAATAAACGGTAACTTTTATAACAATTACATATTACAAAAAACTTGAGGCATGTAAGCATATGATGATAGATAAAGCAATATGTTATGTTGGATAGTTTCAAGGTTACTTACCTCTAGTTCAGCACCAGCGGCTGGCCAGAAGAAGTGGAGCGATCTTCCTTGCCGCACAGGGCAAACGCAGGCAATGTGGAGACGAGCGCTTGGTCATCGAACGTTCTCTCTTCCCCGACCGCAACAGACTTGAAATTGCCTGTGCTCGGGCCCGTTAGTGCTACAACGTAGCCCTAGTTATTATTATTTTTCTCCAGTTTAAATGAATTGGCTTTTTGAGGGCTTTAATGTGCTCAAAAAGTTGTAGGACTTTGCAGTAAATTCGAAGGCGGCGAAAAATTACGTATTCTGGAGTATTTTGAAAAGGGCGTGGCAAAATGCCTCAAGAGCGCCACCTACGGAAAAGCCCCTCATTTAGCATTCACCGATCCTCAAAAAAAACAAAGACTATTGTGTATCATGAGTAGATGCACAAAAAAGTCCATCAGTGCATTATGAATAACGCAACAGGAAGCCCGCCAGTTTGACTTTAGTGGCCATTTTGGTCATATTCCATATTTTTTCTTTGATGTACTTGTCGTACAGCTTTCATCAGATCAACTTGAAATTTAGACGATCGTCATCACAACAAATTGGAGATCTAAAGTTATTGAAGGATTACGTTTTAGCAAAACCGTCTGACCGTGGTGTGGCGTTAAAGTTTGATGAAACGCCATCAAAACACAAGCTTCCATATTTCAGACATATTTTGTCCAATTGAGTCCAAACTAGACACATACGACAAGAGTCGCCACCAGAAGACATCGGTGCAGAAATTGTGACTTACAATCACAGCGCCCCCTGGTGGCAACAGGAAATGTCTTGTTTTTGGTACGTGTTATGTTTTTATGTACTACTCAGACAGCTTTCATCAGATCAACTTAAAAATTAGATGAGACTCTACAAAACAAGATGAAGATCTAAAGTTATCAATATTCAAACTTTTCATCATACCGTGTGACCGTGGTGAGGTCTCAAAGTTCGACTAAACGCCAATATAAGCGAGCTTCTGTAACTTTGCATATTTTGTCCAATCGACTCCAAACTACACATATAAGACAAGAGTCGCGACCGGAAGACATCTACCTAGAAATCATGACTTAAAAGGAAAGCGCCCCCTGGTGGCATCAGGAAATGTCTTGTTTTGGTCATCTTACTCTTTGATGTATTTCCCCCCAGCCACTTTGCTAAACCATGTCAAACTGTGTCAAATTGGTCTCAAGATAGTGATAATGTAGGCATAACATTACTGTGACTTTTCATCATGCGGATTGTTAATGGCGTGGCATCAAAGTTCATCAGCTCACCATGACAAATGAAACCCATTGAAACAGAGTTACCATGAACGCATCATGAGACCGCTTTCGGTTTGTTACGTCTCACACTTGGATGTATTTCTCCTCATTCACATTGCTAAACCATGTCAAACTGTGTCACATGGGTCTCAATATATTGATAATGTAGGCATAACATTGCTGTGAGTTTTCATCATGCGGATTATTCATAGCTTTGCAGCAGACTTCTTCAACTCGCCATGACAAACGAAGCTGCATTTAACACAGCTGCAAGTGAACTCATCATGAGAATCTTCTTCCGTGCTGAAGTCTGTGCTGAAGATACACACACCATCGTATCAGTAGCACAGTTTGATGTTCTGCTTGTTCATCTGACGGAAACGTTAACGCCGACTGCGCTCCCGTTTCTGTGGTAAGTCACGTAGAGTATTTTATTTACATGTGTTCGCAGTGATTCGCAGGGTGCCTTTGAATCAGGCGTGCTAGCTTAGCAACGCTAATCCGGAAACTACATACCAGCTGCGAACGGGTTCGAAGCCAATGCTAGCTGTTACCGACACAACACTGTGAACCCAGGTCCACCAAGCAGAGACAAGCGTTAATTTATAAGGATGAATCTGAGAAAGGAGACTGTGTGTAGGCTCAAGGAGCTAGCTGAAACCTGAGTGTTTAACGTCACATCTGCATTGCAAGAGAAGCTGTTCATAGGAGCATTACGTGTCCTAAAGCTCTTTCTTCAGAGTAGTGTTGTAACGTGTTACAGTGAAAAGTAACCGTGTCTGCCACCTTCACTCTTTAAATCGCTAATCTCAGACACACTTCACTGAATTCTTTTGTTAAATATGAGTAAATCAAAGCCTTGTAACTTTAATAGAACAGACAGTGTCATTCAGAATTGTAGGCTAATATGCACTACCTATTTCCTTAGCTGAAACGATTTAACTTTGAAGTAATATTTAATTTTTACTATGTAAAAGTCTGTTAAAAAGTTGACCTGGCACACGTATGACTTTACATATCTGTGTATTTGTGTTCAATGTTCCTCTAGCATGTCCAGCATGAGACACAACTTGAATCCAACCAGACTGAACACTGACTCCAGGTACAGACCTGTTTTCATTACTAATACAAACAATCAAAGTATTGCACATAATGCATTACTTATACAAACAATCAAAGTATTGCACATAATGCATAATGTATTAAATTATAATGCAATACTTTTAATGTGAAATAACTCCATACTGTACATTTATTGTCATGCTGGTGCACGTTTTAATCCCGTCCTTCAGACGACCCTGAAGGACACAGCTGTGATGACCATGTTCTGTCTCTTATGGCAAAGCAGAAATATTAAACACTGGGTCGACCAGCACGAAGCTGCAGATCTCCACCATGTTGCTGCTGAGGACATCAAGTGCTGCAGTTCTTCATCTATGAAGAGAAAAAACGCACTGTTGAAGAATGTTTTGTGTTGTGTATGAAGAACAACAGATTTCAGATAGAACCGTTGTACTGTGGTCTTGGTTTGTATCCTCATGGTTAAATGTACATATTTTAAGTCCCTTCTGATAAAACTACTGAAAGAAATACAACATTGTACAAATAGATAAAATGTCTCTCTACCTCATCTGTAATATTCGAGGTGATAATCTCCCACAGAGCTATTGATAACAGTCCACATCAAGTCTCTCCACTTCCCTCAGTGTGAAAACATAATTCTATAATTAATTTGAGAACTGTTAACAACACTGATGTGTGGAGATTATAATTAAACTAAACTGTCTAATTCACTGTAAAACTCCATGACTGGCTAAATAAACGAGGTGGGAATAGTAATGGTGGATATACCAGCCTCTAACAGAATAATGGTGAAACATAGTTAATATCACATGCAACTTACACGTGTAGCATCTTGATATTAACGTATTCAAATAAAAAATAACGTCACAACCAAACACACAACTCTGTAGCCAACTTGCTTCAATCTGTTCATTAGACGTGTCAAATAAACTAACTTTTATAACAATTTTATATTAAAAAAGCCTTGAGCCATGTAAGCATATGATGATAGATAAAGCAATAGGTTTTGTTGTTGTATAGTTTCAAGCAGTGGTGGGAGGTAACGTAGTACAAATACTTCTTTCCTGTACTTAAGTAGATTTTACACATTTCTGTTCTTTACTTGAGTATTTATTTTCCTGACGACTTTTTACTTTTACTTGCTACATTTGAACACAGATATCTGTACTTTCTACTTCTTACATTCTCAACACTGTCTCGTTACTTGAGCAGCGGAGGTTGGCGCAACGCGAGCCTGTATGCACGGCGCACCTCTCTCTCGCTCACTTGCGTGCCCGCTGCCTCTGGAGATGTGCAGGTCCGGCGGCGTGAGGGGGGCGAGACCCCCCTCACACGAGACCCCAGCGTCCACAGGTTGGTCCGGCTGCCTTGGTCGACCGGGGTCAAGCAGGCTGTACCGGTCATGATCCCTCCGCAGGTTCACCATCAGGAACCCTGTTACGAGATTGACTTCCTCTAGATTCCAGTTTGATCGTCTTCTCGGCGCTCCGACTCTGGCGGGGCCCATCCGAGGACCTCACTAAACCATCCACTGAGGAATAGCGATGTGTGTACAAAGAGGAGGGACTTAATCAACGCCAGCACATTCCCCATCCATTTATTCCATTTACAATGATCCAGGTTCTCCTGCAGGAGCTCGGTTCAGTTCAGTTTTTATTGTTCGGTCTGAAATTTGGCAGCAAAAAGAGACTGTGTCCAGTGAGTTTTTATTATTTGTACTAGCAAAGTGCAGCTGTTAACAAAAGAGAAACTATCTTAATTTGTGTGCCTAGAACTTGTTTCCCTTTGCTGAGTTATCAGAAGGGGCATTGTGTATCACTCCTGCTACTGATGTAAGGTCCAGGTTTAGTGATATTTACACACTGTTTTAGTGGTTATACTGTGGTTTATTAATGTTCTTAGGCAGACACAAGAGGCACTTGTTTATTCTGTTGTGTTGATTCATGGTTGTCTCTAGAAGTTCAGATGCACTGATCCATTACTATTTGAACCTCAGTATCTAAGGTTCAAAATTTGTAAAATTATAGATTATATGCATATAGTTATAATTTTTCAGTCATTTGAAATAAATATTGAGGAGAAACATTTTTGGTAGTTTTCTGTCTGTATAGACTATAAAAAGCACTTTAGATTTGTAATTTTGGTACTTGTACTTTTGATACTTAAGTAAATTTCAACACCAGATACTTTTAATACTTAAGTACATTTAATATGAGCTAACTTAAGACTTTTTCTGACGGGTGACTTTTACTTTTACCAAAGTCACTTTCAAGTAAGATATCTGTACTTTTACTCAAGTATGGCTTTCAAGAACTTTATACACTGGTTTTAGGGTTGCTTACCTTATTATTATAGAGCCACCTGCTGACTACAGGAAGTGAAGTGATACTCCTTGCCGCAGTGCACAAACACAGGCAACGTGGAGACGAGCGCTTGGTCCTCGAACGTTCTCTATTCCCCGACCGCAACAGACTTGGAATTGCCTGTGCTCGGGCCCGTTAGTGCTACAACGTAGCCCTAGTTTTATTTAAAGTTCTTAGAAATCCACATTTCGGCACATGCACATTATTTGTGATGAAGTTGCAGGAAGGAATTCCTTCTGATGACTCTTCCATGTAGACATATTATTAATCCATCACACATGCAATTTTGTCTGAAAGTTTAATCCTATAACTTGTCTTAACTTGTTCATGTCCCTTTAGCTGCTATTTCCTAATGACATTACATTTAGCTACATTTCATATTGTTGAATGCATCTGTTGAAGTCATTTATTTTTTATCTCAAATTAATTATGTGCAAGAATCATTCATCAGATGAAGATGTTTTTGGAACTTTGTTTTGCTAAACTGAGCAGCAGGGACTACAAATTAATAGATTATAGCAATGCTATTACTATGTAAATTAAGTAAACACATATCTGTGAATTTAGGTGTACATATTTAGGTTAAACACATTCATATTGTAAAGGCTCCAGCAATAAGTGCTGACGCACGTATTCAAGTGTGGAGGAAACTAACTAACAACTAAAATGTTTTCATCTGTCCAGAAAAAGCACATTTGATTGTGTGATGTGTGTGTGTGTCCTTGCACAGGCTTTTACTTTTGCCATCTGTGCATTTGGGCATATTGAGCAGCATAAGACTGTCTGCTGGTGTTTTGAGCCTCCTCGATTTCTGATTCATAAATCTCATCCTCTTCTTCCTCGTCTTCTTCTTCCTCATCCTCCTCAAGTTCTGCTTCCTCCATGCCTCTTTGACGTTGTAAGGTACTACGAGACTGCAAATGAAAAGTATCAGGTTAATTGAGTGATGTTCTTTAGACAGCAGCTCAAAGTTTGATTTGCTATGTTACCATGGAAACTGAGATATTAGGGCTCACCCTCCTGGCTTTTTCTGGGAACTGACTGAGTGGTTGCCTGCTGTTTAGGCCTATAGTGAGAGCCTGCATTGGCCTGAGGCTTTGGCCTTTGGGGAAGGTTACAGGAGGACTTGGGTAGCGGCTCATGAGGGGAGAAGAGTGGCTGCTCAGAGGGGTATCCAGGTGCCCAGCAAGAGAATCAGACATCATGAGCCGTCCACTAAACAGCTGTGGAGACAGGAAGACAGTCACATGCCTCCTTCCAAAAACATAGGTAGAGTTTCCAAATTGTTGTTTTTTCCTCACTATCAAGAAATCTATCGATCCACAATATAACTGTATTCACACCATTTAACACATAATCTGGTTATAGAGATAATAAGTAAATATGCAAAATGCAGCTGTAAACAGTAAACGAATTACAAATCCAGCAGATGCAGAGCAACGTGGTTAGCCATTACAAATTGTATAGCCGAACACTCTCTTTGAGCTTGAAAAGAAAAATAATAATAATAATAATAATATCCAGAGTTGAGAGCTTGTCTGAAAGCAGCTTATGTAAAGTGCCGTGAGTTAAACTTTTAGGGTTATTTGGTGCTATAAAACAAAACTGAACTGAATTAAATATTACTACTACAATATTCACCACCTGCTATCTGATACATTTGGTGTGTTTTCTACTGTATCTAGGATCTCGAGGTATCATCAAATACCTCTAGATCCTTTTGAACATTCATGGCCTTCAGGTTCTGGTTGGTATGTGTATAGACCTCCAGTGCTTTAGCATGGAAGAGCATCTCCACCGTGATGAAGTCTGTGAAAATCTTCTGCCAAACAAAAAAAAGCAATGTTATCAAACACTGATCCTTTAGGATGTACATCTGGGATGTACAGTTTGTGTGTGTGCATGCGTGCATTTGAGACAGAGACCAACTTTGATATCCTCCAGTTTCTGTCTCTGGAAGTCTGTGATGGTCGCCTCTACTTGTCTGATGCTGTGCTGAGCATTGTTTGAAGCCTTCTGAGCATTTACTTCAGCCTGTCGATGAAATGCAGTAACACAGTTTTACCTCCAGCTTTATGAGGCTAAACTGCCCATAAATGTGATCATTTTTAACAAGATAATCATGACGTCATTACCTGGGACTGAAAGTTATTGTCAAGGAAATATTCTCAAAAGTCATTCTCCATGCTGTTATCATTTGAATGTGTTCACAACAAATTTCATGTTTTATGAGTATTTGTAGTTTTCAGTTACCTAAACTTTGTAATTGGCTACATTTATGTTACAGCTTAAAAACAACCAGGTTTTCACAACTTTGGGCCCATATCAAAAAGAAGTCTCGCTATAACTAAGTGAACAGCTGATAACCAGTCATGGTACCTGCTATTTATTCAAAATTTAACAGTGCCTGCTTTAAACGTGCCTGTTTACTTGGCTTTTGTTAGTGTTCCAGAGCATTAGGCCTTATCTCTAGTGAGCCCTTCCTCAATCAGTTCAACAATATACTGTCACTTTTTTTGCTTCCCGACTGGATGTTGTCTGCAAATGTTTTATATAAAATCTTAAGACGTGTGTGAGTGAATTTTGAAAACATTGTATATACCTGATTTGTCTGCAATTTTTATACTCAATGTTGTCCATGAAATGAAATGGAATTTGCTTTATCGCTCTTTACACTTTTATATACATTTGAATCATTGACTGAATGATGTTTCTTTCACACATTGCATGTGGCTATTTCAAAGATCTGGTAATCAGGCCCTAGGTCTTAACTTTTCAAAATAAAAGATCTGTAATCCCACTCATTATCAGTAATTACAGCAAAAGTTGAATGTTGTGAAGACAAAACGCTAAACAGGAGTTGGTTTTTGATTGCCTCAAACTGACCACTGCAATTCAGATGACAACAAAAAATACACCTTCCAAGTGTAAAGGGTTAGGGCAAGACATGCATTCCACATACAGACAGACACAGACAGACACAGACAGACATGAGTTGACTGAGATTGGTTGAGCCACTACATCACTATTTAACAGTTTTGTGATAATATTTTATGTTTGGAAAAAAATATTTTATTCCACACTGTCTGAAAGTGTCAGATACTGTATCAATATTATGTTTCAGCTTACACCATCTCTTCATCAAAGCTATGTGATGTTTATACTACGTGTTTTATGGCTATATCTAACTGAAATACACAAAATATCTATTATCTGACATTCAGTCAGATAAATTTGGTCAATTCGGGGAGCTTTGGTGTATCCTCCAGAATCTTTTGATCAATGTTTTATTGGCTGTTTGTCACATTATGGAGGTTTTGTAAATCAATCAAATAAATGTTCAATGATTACATGGTGATTAATGCAATGTGAATTGCTATGTGAAGGATACAATGCTCTGTCGATCTGCTGGGTTCCTCAGCCTGACTTTCTCCAGCTTCTGCAGCTCCTTCAGCTCTCTGTTCAGATCAGTGTTGAACTTCTTCAGATCAGTCTGGATGGAAAATACAATGTCACCTTACACCACATACAAAATAAAGGCCAGGAAGAAGTCATTGACATCAGAAGACAAAAGTAGCACGGATTGTTTGATCAAATTTAGGAGGCTGGACTTTGGGATTGAGTTATTTCCAGACGGGCAAAAAATTCAATCCCAATGCCATAACTTAATTTGTATCACAAGTACTTATAGAGGTCATATTAAAGTAGAATCTCACTGTAGTGCTAAAAACTCTCAAGTCAAGTGAGGTCATCAGATTTATTTATATAGCACATTAAAATCATCAGGAGGTGTAGTGCTTTATAATCATGGCAAAGGAAAGAAATGAAGTACACCGATAGAAGCTAGATCAGTTTTTTTTACAATGTTATCTTTATTATGATTCGATTATTGTCTTCAATGCTACATTTGTGCTGTGTCAACCCATATAGATGTCAGGCCAATAAAGTTGACTAAAATCTAAATTATTGTGTGTGTTCTCTGCGTCGCCAGGGTCTGAAACATTTCAGTTAATTTATGGTTTGCATTAACAATGGTCATAGACTGAAATAACAATTTCGTCGTAGACTCTTAGACTAAAAGGCAATTTTGTCTGTGAATGCCACATGTAATTACTGCTATGCATGTACTATATCCAGAGAAGTGTTTCCAATGATTTTTCTCAAACTATATGAAATTGGTTTTACGAAAACCGATGAGATGTTATTGTCTTTAGACTGTTCCGTTGGAATAGTCCATTTAGCTTAGGAGCCTTTCTAACTGAATGAAATGACCTGATTGTATTCCAGTGACCACCATAATAAGAGCTGTTCAAATTCTCATAAAGATTAGCAAAGGAGCGTCAATGCTTCCTAATTTATCTCCTTCAGCATTGAAAAAACAAAAAACAAAATCCATATATAAAAGTCATATTAATCCCCATACTGTGGTATGCACTCGAAAAACATTTTTCTCCACTTATGTAACGTTATTTCCACGTATATATCCCTCACATTATCATATTATTTCAACATTTAAATCCTATTGGTTTTATTTAAATTTTCAATTCAATCTTTTGTTGTTTCTTCCTCTGAGTAAGTGATGATTTAATGTTCACTTAGTAAAAAATAAGAGATTTTCTCCTTTCCTAACTCTTTAAGGCTGTTCTTTCACATCTTTCCTGACATATTCTGGGGTCAAGGAATAGTGGTTAGTAAAGGAGATTATTTAGAAGTTCCAAAACACAACCTTGGTGTCAAGGACATTCATTTTAATGAGAACCTCAGCTGTACGGATTCCATCTTTTCCTTTGGACTCAAGTGTTTCTTAAATAAGTAAGTGTATATATTAATTTTCCTATCACAATAAAGCTATAAATATTCCCAAAACTGCTCTTGGAAAAGGGAAAGTCATTTTATAATCATGTCAATAAAGTAGTCAACTAGTATTTGTAATAATAGAAAATATTTAAATCCAAACTCACCCTTTTATTTTTCACTATGTCTCCATAAGCTTTCAGAGGAGCAACAACTCTTGTCTCTAGTCTCTCCACCTGCAATGATAAATGCTCAACATGATGGTATCATTGTGTTAAAGAGTCATGACATAAAACACAGTGATGCATGGATAACTGCAGTGTTCCTGACCTGAGCATGCCTATAGTCCTGGACCATGGCTAAATCTTCTGCCAGGTTTTTCAGGCCGATCTGGAGCTCTGGGCCCTCTGTGCTGGAGAAGTCAAAGAGCTGAGCCACCAGCAGGTCGGCCTTGTCTCTGAGCTTAGCTGTCTTCCTGGTATAGGAGCCCAGCAGGTGGCAGATCTCACCCAGGTACTTCTCAGCATGTTTCACTGTCTGCTCCATGCTCTTCACCTGGATGTCCCGGCTTTGACAAATCAGCAGGAAAAAAGGTGCAAGTATATGAAGTTAGTGATACTACGGATACTTTGGATAATCTGAAACATACAAGTTATCCTACCTGGAGAAGAGGCTGGTCATATTTGTTCTGTTGTAATCTCTGCGTCTCCTCTGCCCTGTTGTTTGCCTTAGCTGGTTTTCACCTGCACCAGGTAACAGGAGACCGTTGCCGTGGAAACGGCAACAACAGTGGTGACTTTTAGCAGAGTGAGTGGTGTAAGTGATGCTCTTTGCCACATGATGGCAGCGCTGTATTATTATGGCTCTCCACATATCATTCTTGTGAATCGGATTCAAGAGGTTAAAATGACACATAATTTTGGTCTCTCCAATTAACCGTGTTTCCAAATGCTGCTCACTGGATGGTTTTGTGTTTTTAACCACACTTGTGTGAAAATCTCAGGATGTCAGTTAGGTGAAGCATCAAGTGTTAAAAGGCATACAGGTACTGATGCACTGTAAGAAAAATCCCATCGTTTTTACGGAAAAAAGTTGGCAGCTGGGTTGCCAGAGTAATTCTGTAAAATTTACAGTAAAAATGTAAAAAACTTTAATTTTGACAATTTAATCTGTTCAATTTTAATAAAAAAATACATTTTAAACATGTAAATCCTACAGCCCTTTTCTGCTTAATTAGCATTACCATGCTGCTATTTAACAAATTCCTTCCGTAAGATTTACATGCAGTTGTCGCTTATTATACATTGAGCCCCATTCAGTTTCACTGAAAAGAACTTTAAATTCTTCATTATAAGGCTGTCATTTAACTGAATTCCTCTGCAAATTTTACTCCAAATTTGTATATAATGTAGTGTATTTTTCAGTATTTTCTTTTAAGACTTTACAGTAAAATCAACATCTAAATACTGCAATTAGATTTTCTGTAAAATGTACAAATTACGATTTTATGGCAAAAAATCCTGTTCTACGACTCCCATATATCCATCTGAAATATAAAATGTAAAAGTATTCTTCACCACCTCTTATGATTGTTGTGCTCTGAAAAAAAGAAAGCTTCTATAAGTCATTTACACTGCCTTGTCTTCTTTTAAATGTTTGACCAGAAATGTGAAAGATGTAACCCAGGGTACACAGATTAAGCATATACAAATTATAAAGCAGAGCTAGATATACCTTAAGTGTTGCTGTACTAAAATATTTTTTGGTTTTAATTAAACAAAACAATAACTTGCCTTTCCAAGTATTTATTAATCTCAAAAGTGCAAAAACATGTAATTTCTCCACATACTATATTAACTGAATGAGGAAATATGGAAAGAAAGAAGGGGTTATTGGCTATGAATAAAAGTTCTATGTAATAATATCTTCAAAAAAGAAGAAGAAATACAAGTGCAATAAAAATAACTAACAACTGCATACAAACTGTAAGAATTCCATCTGAAACTTTAACTTTTAAGCTTGAGGAACTGGGCAGACAGAGTTGAGCTTAAACAAACTCAAACAAACTCAAAGATCCGCTAACTTATGATCCGAAAGTTCTTGAATCAAGGTCAGGACTCTGGGGTTGATGTGAAGACGGGACGTGTTTGTCTTCTCCACTTTAGTTCCCTTCTCCGGGTTGATGGAGAAAAAACACCTTGGGAAATAGAAGAAAAACAGAAGACAGTATTAATAATTAATTACAACAAAACACTTCACATCAATCAACATTCTTTATTCAAGTCATTCTTTATTCAAAAACATGTAATTTCTCCACATACTATATTAACTGAATGAGGAAATATGGAAAGAAAGAAGGGGTTAGTGGCTATGAATAAAAGTTCTATGTAATAATATCTTCAAAAAAGAAGAAGAAATACAAGTGCAATAAAAATAACTAACAACTGCATACAAACTGTAAGAATTCCATCTGAAACTTTAACTCTTAAGCTTGAGGAACTGGGCAGACATAGTTGAGCTGAAACAAACTCAAACAAACTCAAAGATCCGCTAACTTATGATCCGAAAGTTCTTGAATCAAGGGTCAAGACTCTGGGGTTGATGTGAAGACGGGACATGTTTGTCTTCTCCACTTTAGTTCCCTTCTCCGGGTTGATGGAGAAAAAACACCTTGGGAAATAGAAGAAAAACAGAAGACAGTATTAATAATTAATTACAACAAAACACTTCACATCAATCAACATTCTTTATTCAAGTCCTCTAATCTCCAAGTCACTGCAGCAGTAATATAAAGAACTAGAAAGTTCCTCCTGCCGAGAAATTTCGAATGGGTGCCTTCTGCGTCCGGGTCGAAATGAGACTTTTTGTTTTTTGGGGAAGAGAGACAGATTGTCTCAATTTGAGAGAGAGAGAGAGGGAGAGAGAGAGAGAGAGAGACTGGCTGCTTTAAGAGAGCGATAGAGAGACCCAGAGAAGGAGAGACCCAGAGAGGGAGAATGGCTAGTATAAAAAGAAAGAGAGAGAGAGACAGACTGGCTGCTTTAAGAGAGAGATAGTAAGACCCAGAGAGAGAGAGAGAGAGAGAGGGAGACTTGATCAGTAGGTGGCACCATCGCTAATACTGCATACACACTCATTGACCTCTTCATGACAGGGCTCTGATCATGTGACGGGATTTTGGGGGTGATTGCTAAAACTTAATTTTCACATCAACCACTAGGTGGCGCTATCACTATCTCTCCATGCACACTTATATATCTGTTCAGGTCTGGAATCTAATGAAGGTTGTTCAATTTGGGGCCGATTGCACAAACTTCATTTTCAGACGGACCACTAGGTGGCGCTATCACTAATAATGTGTATGCAGTAATAGTCCTGACTTGATCAGGTCAGGGCTCTGATCATGTGACAGGATTTTGGGGGCGATTGCTAAAACTTCATTTTCACAACGACCACCAGGTGGCCCTATCACTATCACTTCATACACACTAATACAGGAATCTGATCAAGAGCCAATCACATTGCAGTACAACAGTTCCCCCCTGAAAGACAATGAAAATAAAAAAAAAAAATGTAAGCCCCGCCCACACTGGGACCTCAACTGGCCACCTCTGGGTCACTGTGCCTCTGCTCTACTGACTGCAGCACCTACAGTGTTGATCAACACCCGTGAAGTATTCTATAAATAGATCTGACTGTCCCCCCTCCCTCTGCGTGTATGAGTCCCTGATTACGCCAGCTGTGCGGGAATGAGAGGGAGACATCAGACCTCAGGAGAACGTCCCGAACAAAATGCTCTAATACAAAATCTATAACTCCTACCCGTGAAATGAAAACACCGTGAGAATCACAAGGCTTGGACGAACAAGTACATATATTATTGTTTAGAGCCAAAAAATGAGGCTGTAAGAGCATTTTAGAAACGTACTTCTCATTTCATAATTCTCCTCCAAACAAAACCTTGTTACTCAAAAACTATAAGTCCTATCTGGAAAATGAACACATTGACTTAAGATATCATTGACAGTTGATTATTTAAAGAATTCAACAGTTCCCCCCTGAAAGACAAAGAAAAAACACTCAATGTTTGTGTCTTACCCACATTAGTACTGGAACACGCCATGTTGAGTTACTGTCCCTCTGCTCCTCTGACTGCACTACCTGCTGTGTTGATTAACACCTGTGAAGTCTAAAAATAGATCTCACTGTCCCCCCTCCCCCTGCGTGTGTGAGTCTGATTACGCCAGGTGGATGGGGGAGACATCAGACCTCAGGAGAACGTCCCGAACAAAATGCTCTAATTAAAAATCTATAACTCCTATCCGTGAAATGAAAACACCGTGAGAATCACGAGACTTGGACGAACAAGGACATATCTATATTATTGATTGAAGTAAAAAAATGAGGCCGTACGAGCAGTTTAGAAACGTACTTCTCATTTCATAAATTCTCCTCCTTCTCCATCATTACTTTTAATGGAAGAGACATCTATCCACACTCTAGCGCTGTCATCAAACAAATACTTGTTACTCAAAAACTATAAGTCCTATCTGGAAAATGAAAAGATTTCGAGAATCACAAGAGTTTATACTACAACCAGATATATTTTTTAGTCGTGAGAGCTGAGAAATGGAGCCGTGGGAGCGATTTACGTTTTATTTTTCAGTTTTAATCTTTCCAGAAAAATCTTCAGAATTAACATTGGGCTCCAATGGGAGAAGGATCCGGAAATAATTCCTTGATTTTTCGATGCGGATATAAGCACAGGTCCGAGAGATTTGAGAGTGACATGTCTGCGAAGGAAACAATCTCACCACCTCAAATATCTAAAAATCATGTCTGAGGACCTCCGTTTGGGGATTTGAGAGCAGATTTAGTGCACCCGGGGCACCTGAAAATGCCTCTTTTTCGCACTGTGGCTCTTTTGGTAGAGCGAGCTTGACTCCCATTGTACGTTTTCGGCCACGTTATCGCGATTTTTGAGCGAACCGGGGGACGAATCAAAAATCTGAATAATAGCACACGATTCGACGTAATTCCGCAGGTTTATTTGTAGGTCTCGTGAATGTGCGACAAAATTTGTGGGAGGAGAAGCGTCCCAAACTTTTTGGAAGAATGTATAAGAATAAGAATAAGTATGGGGAATAGTAATATGTCATTAATTACATATTACTATTGTAATTAATGACATATTACATGGCGCGTATTTGCGTTGCGCCATGCAATGCACTGCCTAGTGGTGCCTAGTGGTGCCTGCCTGCCTAGTGGTGCCTGCACCCATAATAAAGTGAAAGTGTTGGATCCAAAAATACACACCTCTGCAGAAACTCCAGGGTGGATGCCAGGTCTGATGGGTAATGGATGTTGAAACAATAATAGCTCCCAAACATCATGCACAGGGCAGAAACAAAGGAGGGGATGTTGTCGTGTACAATGTTTTGATCCACACTCAGCATCAACCGTGTCGAGGAATAACAGGATCGTCCTAACAAACAAAATTTGAGCATATATGCTTTGAAATTATCGATATCAGTTAAATTGCTTAACATGAAAATAGAAAACAGTGCATGTGCAGGTTGGGGGAAATAAATAATTCACTAGGCAGAAAAGAGAGAGAAAGAAAAGGAAGAAAGAATAGATAAACACAAAATTTAAATAAAATAAAAATAGTGAACTTACCACACACAACAATGGTGGGAGTCAGGTGAACTTGGTCCATCTGTACTTTCTCTGCCAGGCATGTGTCCTCCACATGGCAGAGCATCGAGTCTTGCTTCTTATCAAAGTAGGAAAGCAGAAGCAGTAGCAACTCTTTGACGTCTTCAGAACAACCACTCCGCTCTCCCCTCATCACTTTAGACTTGGTAACAGCCTGTAAGAACTTTTGGTTCTTCTTCAAACAAACAGTATTCATGTAGTTCAGGAGCCGTTGCCCCTTCAGATCCAAATTCCGCGTGAAAGTTTCTTTGAGCCCGATTCCGGTCAGTTCTTCGAAGTGGACTGCCATGCCGAGTTTGCCGAACCAAAACGGCCACTCTTCCAGGAGGAATTGTATATTTTTCCCCTGGTTGACTTGTTCACGCTGTGTGTAGAAAGTCAACTTCATTAGAAGTTTGACCTCCTCTAAATTAGCATCAGTTTGTTGAGACATGATCTTCAGTTTTTCTTTCTTCTCCTGCTGGCTCTGATGAGTCTCTCCACGGGGCAGGAATTTTAAATTCCAGTTAACGCAACCATAAGTGTCCTGGATTGTTGCTCTCTTTTCTGGAGGGACTTTGTCTGTGTCGGACTCATCAGTGAGCTGCTTTCGCTTTCTCACTTTTGGGAATGTATTTCGCTTCACATTCTCGATCCTGTTTTGCAGTTGCTTTACAAGAGAGTGATACCCTGGCCCAATCACCTCTCCTCCGATTATGTCTTGCAGAGATTTGGGATATTTTGCCACCATCTTTTTGGCAACTTGAGTAGTGTTTCTTCTACTAACACAAGTTCTTTTTCGTGTCATCTCACACACCACAATCCGGATCATCTCCCTCCTCATTCGTAGACTTGGTCCTTTTCTCTCTCCAATGACTGCATAAGTTCCTCTGGGAACTTATCCCACGGTATCATAAATGTATCCACCCAGTCTATATCGGGGCTTTGGCAGCTGTTGGAAGAGGTTGAGGGTGAACTTCTGGGTGAAAGAGGCTGTAAGGATGCGGGAGGTCCTGGTGAGGTAGCATCAGATGAGCTGCTGCCTTCAGGAGTCTGGCCTGCATAAAAAACACACACAAAAAAATAAACACAAAGTGAATGTTTGTATATTTCTGATCGATCTTTTATGCAGGCGACTTTGGGCACTGGTTGCATCCTGTATTGTACTGCAATACTGGACTTACATCTCAGCTTCCAAGCAGCAAGGAATTTCCGGGCTTGAATTGGCCTCAAGGCTGTCAGCAAATCGGCTTCCTTGATAAACTGAAAATCATCAGATGTCTCCACCCCGAGCGTATTTAAGGTCTCTTCCAGGATATCTTTCATCATCCCTGGAAGGTCAGGCAAGACCTCAGTGATGGCAGTGCTTAGAAATGTTTGTTCCAAGTGAGCCATTTCTGGAATCAAGTCAGAATGCCGATAGTTTTCCAGAGTACAAATGAAAGAAGAGAAAGGTAATTAGCACATTTAGTCATGTAATACTGTACATATACAGATAAGAGGAACCTCCACTTTAAGGATATAATGTGAGTGAGGATTTACTTTTTATTTTTGTATAAACAGAAGGAAAAACTGCTGTCAATTTCATATTTTTCAAAAAGTATTTTATAATTTTTACTAAATTTACATGTGCATTTTTAGTATGGCTTCTCCACCTCAGTGTCCAAGATCGTGTTTATTTCGACAAAACACTGTGTTTCAGTGGAATGACTTGGTGCCCATTAACAATGTATGATGTAACGGATACAAATCTACCAAGTCGTTAATGTTCAGACATTGCAATGTTGTACTCTGTTTTGTCACGGAGTACAGATGGTATTCAGAATGATAGTCAGCTTTATGTACATCCATCACAAAATACACAGCAGCATCATTTTGAATTAAAATAATGAGAAGTTCTCCAAACTCCATGGACTCATCATTTTTTGACACAAGGAAATTCCCTTTTTTATATGATGTACCTTTATACTGTATGTCTGTGGAAACACTAGTATTGTTTTCTGAAAAGCCAAACTCCCTCACTGCATGTTTAATTGCATCACTGTAAAGGTTGGGGTAAAAAGTACAACTGTCTTTGACTTGCAGAAGCTGACTGCGTCCTGCCCCAGCTGAAAGATATGCCTGAAACATCTGATGTCTCTCGGATAAAGTTAGGCAGATGTTTTTAAAGTTTTTTAAGTGCCTGGCACATCTCTTAAAGTAGCTGTGTTTACTTTCAAAACGCATCGTCCAAACTCTGATCAAGGGGCCAAATTTCAAAGTTAGTTCTGGATAGTGCCGCATGAAATGGTGTTTTGGTTTTAGTCGACTCTCAGGAAATAAACATTTCTTGATTCTAAGTATTCTTGGATTACAATGTCAAGATATGCTACCTGTGACAATGAAATATTTTCGCACAAATCATATCAACGATATCTTTAAGCTGGAGAGTTAACTGCCAGACAACATCTTCTGGATTTTGCACTTTGTCCCCAATTAATACAGGCAGCAACCTTAACAAATTCCAATTTTGAATGGCTTGACCAGAAAGCTTGCCAACCTCAGAGTTGACAGCACATGGCTTTGTGAGAGCATCAGATCCTTTATACTTGAACTGCTTGATGCGCCGGTTCAAAAGTGAATATGTAAGCCATTTTTTTTTCTTAATGAAATACTTCAAGTACAGTGCAACATCATAGGATAAGACACCCTCAAATATGTCATGGCCTAAACAAGGTGGGAGACCAGGCTGGCAAACATGAAACGATTTCAGAACATTGAAAACAGAGTTCACCTTTATACCTTTGACGTGTTGACTGTCTCCAGCTTGTAGATCATCAACAGCAGAATTGTAGCATTCAGGGCTGCGCTGTGGACCACATACATTTGGATCATCACAGTATGTGCAAAAGTACTCGGAACAACTAAAGTTTTCAGTGAACCCACCAATGCTGTGTGAACCCAAATTATCGCCAGCAATACAATACAGAGCCCCTTTGACGATTACACAACCTATTTTTATTCCATTTTCCTCCAAATCTTTAAATCCACTAACATCTCTGAGAAAACCTTTGCATTTATTTCCAAATTTTTTTAGGTCATTCTCTCCACACAATAGTACAAGTGTCATGTGATCAGTATTGGACCGCACATGAGCAGGTAAATTTGCCACAGAAAGATAGACCGCAACATAGACCATTTCAAAAGCATCCTGGTACAGAATAAGCTTAAGACATCCTGGATTTTCAATAAAGTACTGGTTGGACTTAAAGATGTGACCATCACTTATGTCAACAAAATCATTTGAGTCTGTTTCACAAGACTGTTGTGACACAGAATTCTTCCATAATTCTGATTGTAATAAACTCTTTGCGGTTTGTTTGTCTATTTGACTCTGCTCTCAGGCTCTTGTCTCAATGTCTCCCTGCTGCTGCACCACCTGCATCCCCCTGCAGTGTACATGCTGCTCGTCCCCTATTATAGCACATAATTATTAATTACTGTATGTATGAGCTAAACCATAACCTAAGAAGCTGCCAGTCCTGTCAGGCCACCTCAGTGGGGATCAACATGATGTTTTTAATGAACTTGTTCTTTCTGGGTGTATGCTGTTGTGAATCCCTATCATTTAAAGGGATCTGGGGTGAGCCACAAGAGAAACACAAAAAAGACCCAGGTCCAGGCAGTTTGGGAGTCACCAGAGAAGCCTCCACAAAGAGTCCAGTTTCTGTGAGTATGCATCACACTGCAGGTTGATATCCGGAGCCACCCTCAAAGCGCTGTCCAGCAGACACAGTATTAAAAATCATTGACAGTTGTTGCTATACAGATTTGTAAAGATGAATGTATTTCAGTATGTCAAGGTGGGTTTAATTTGTTTTTGCAGTGTGACAGTGGTACATGACTATAAGGTTTACTGGGTGAAGATTGCAGGTCCTGTGGTGTCACTGAGAGGAATGACTGCTGCTCCAACCACAGCAGTGTCTCCTCAAACCACCAGCCCTACTGCTCTGTCCACACAGGTCAGTATCTCACCCACAGAGGGGAGACAAACAATACAAAGTATAGCCTCAAAATGACATGCTTACTGGTTCACAGATACATGTTTCAGAGATTTCTAAATTAACATCTGTGCATGGAATTAAGTGTGTGGTGCACACAGCTTTCCAGAAACCCTGTCTCTATTAATTTAGATCCAACGCAGACCTCAGGGAAAGGTTTGCACTTCATCCAGAATAACAAGATCCTTGCCGTTCAGAGTAAGAATAGCATATCTAAACTGTTATCTTCGGAACAGTGAAAGCAAGGTTCATATCACATTTGTACAGGATATTGCAGGAAGGACTAAAGGAGAATAATTTTGATATTAAAGAAAAATGGGAATTAGAGATGAACACAATAATCTCTGATGAACAATGGGAAAACTCATGCGAGCAGGGACACAGAGTAACCAGTATTCCTAACTTGAGGGAATTTGGATGGAAGATTAAAATGAGATACTTCAGAACTCCACTTATAACATCTAAATGGAGCAATAACTCAGCACAATGTTGGAGGGGGTCTGGCAAGGTTGGAGACCACACACATATATTTTGGCACTGTCAAAAGTTATCAGAATATTGGCAAAAAAAACAAAGGGAAATAAAAGCATGTTTATTTATAGACTTACCGTTAGAACCATCACACTTTATTTTAGGGATATTGCCTGATAACCTTGAAGACAATAGCCAAACAAAACTTCTGAGAGCCCTTCTTCTAATAGCAAATAAAGTAATAACTACGGTGGCCCTGAGAGCTCAACGAACAGCAACTTAAGAAAACACATGCAAGTTGACAAAACACAAGCAAAGTAAGAAAAGATCTCCATCAATTTCACAACACAACACAACACATTACAGAAACGCGCAGCAAATAGTCACACGCGCTGCAAATAGACGCACGCGCAGCAAATAGACACACGCGCAGCAAATAGACACACGCGCTGCAAATAGACGAACGCGCAGCAAATAGAGACGACAACACAACGGAAGTGTTTCCAGAGGACAGCTAAAAGGGATGGACACAGGAGACGCTAAAACGTCCAATACACTATACAATTTTGGTTCCGCACAGGGGTCGGCAACCCGCGGCTCCTCAGTCCCTCTGCAGTGGCTGTACTGTACAGTGTTGTGCATATGTTTCGCGATCGCTGAACTTAACGAAACACTTTTCATATTATTAACGTGAACGTAACGATGAACGTGACTGAACGTCACGTTCATTTTTTAAATCATCATCGTATCAGGCCCTCATGAAATACCAGGAGCGGGCGTGGGTGTGTGTGTGTGTGTGTGTGTGTGTGTGTGTGTGTGTGTGTGTGTGTGTGTGTGTGTGTGTGTGTGTGTGTGTGGCCAGCGCACCGGGGCTCCGACCCCGCCCACTCGCTCGGAGAGAGCCACAGTGAGCTCTGAGCTCTGAAGATGGTCCGATCTAGAGACATGCCGTCTTCTCCTGTTAAACTGAATAAACATCGCTAACACGCAATACCCTGTATTGTCACTATGTATTGTCCATAGTGAGCAGGGGTTTGAAACCTTTACTATCAGAAGAGACATTTTGCCCCCTCTTCTGAGCGAGTGGGCGGGGTCGGTGCCCGAGACCCAAGACCGGTCAGCCCGCTACACACATGCACACACAACACACAAACGCCCGCTCCTGGTATTTCATGAGGGCCTGATACGATGATGATTAAAAAAAGTAACGTGACGTTCAGTCACGTTCATCGTTACGTTCACGTTAATAATATGAAAAGTGATTCGTTAAGTTCAGCATCGCGAAACATATGCACAACACTGTACAGTACAGCCACTGCAGAGGGACTGAAGAGCCGCGTTCGGCTCCAGAGCCGCGGGTTGCCGACCCCTGTGTGGAACCGAAATTGTATGGTGTATTGGACGTCTTAGTGTCTCCTGTGTCCATCCCTTTTAGCTGTCCTCTGGAAACACTTCCTTTGTGTTGTCGCCTCTATTTGCTGCGCGTTCGTCTATTTGCTGCGCGTTCGTCTATTTGCTGTGCGTTCGTCTATTTGCAGCGCGTGTGTCTATTTGCTGCGCGTATGACTATTTGCTGCGCGTTTCTGTAATGTGTTGTGTTGTGTTGTGAAATTGATGAAGATGTTTTCTTACTTTGCTTGTGTTTTGTCAACTTGCATGTGTTTTGTCAACTTGCATGTGTTTTCTTAAGTTGCTGTTCGTTGAGCTCTCAGGGCCACCGTAAATAACAGCCTCCTGGCTGAAACCACAGCCCCCCACAATAACTCAATGGACGGATAAAATTCAAGATATGTACAGGATGGAACACTTGATTGCTCTATTACAACTGAAAACAGAGGTATTCATAAACTACTGGTCCCCCGTTGCTCTACACTTCCATTTGATTTGATAAGCAGAATATATAGAAATATGTATTTTCTTTTTCTTAGTTTTTCCTTTGAAAACAATGGACATTTGCAGGCCATCCTCTTTCTTTTTTGGAATACTGTCTTGATGTAATGTCATGTGTGATGTACTGTGTAATGTGTGGTGTACTGTGTAATGCATAACTCAATTCTGATATGCGTGGATCTTGATGGCTTGGGCCCAAGACATCCATGGACAGTTAACCCCACTAGCCTAAGACTTGTGCCTGTGACACCTAATTTCATGTTAAAATGGATGTGATGTACTGTATGACTGCATTTGATAAAAGGAAATAAAAAGAAGTTAAAAAAATAAATAAACTGCTATCTTCTTCCCTCTCCTCAGTTTAGTTCAGTGGGGTGTGGCCACAATAAATCTTACCTCAGAGACCCAGTGGGCTGCGACCCAGAGTCAGATCCCCACTGTTTCTTTCTGTCGTTTACCACTGAAGCAGGACGGAGTGTGATGTTTGAACTTAGTGGGCCTACTGAGGGTTACATGTCCTTTGCCCTGTCCCACGATAAATGGATGGTGAGTTTTACTTCAATCATGACATTTACTTTTCGATCACAAGAGTCACTTATCATTAAATAACCCCCGAAAGTATAATTATTTCAATTTAAACAACCAGAAATCCCAGGTTTATCAATGATAAAGTATGATGAGTGATGGACAGAAAGAGGGAAATCATTAGAGTCCATCTTTTGCTTGAAGTCTGAGAACTAACCCTAACCCTAACCCAGCGATTTCGAATCTTTCACCCAGTTTACCTTAAATTACATATTCATAACTGCTGGCATTTAATTCCCAAAGTAACATCCTTCCTGTCAACAAATTGTCTTCCTTCATGTCAGTACAGTATCAGAATGCGTTGAGACGTGACTTTAGGTTTACGAGCCTGAAGCTTTATGCTTAAATGATAAAACAAATTGTTCACCTATACTGTTGATGTGAAGACTCTCAAACATGAGACACTGAAACCCAGTTGGATGATTGTACAGTTGAAAAAACAACTTGTGTTAAGTGGTGTCACTGTGTACAGTATATTTAGGAATCAATGTTTGAGTCTCTATTTATTATTTATAAAAAAAATGGCTTGCTGTACAGTATATGTATTTGACAAAAAAAATGTGGGTGTCCATATCCCGTATATTTCGTCCATATCAAAAACATTTGGTGTGTTAATATCTTGCTGATGTACAGCATTTCCTATATAGAAATTCCATACAATAAATTTGAATGATTAAAACCATCCTGAATGAAAGAGAGTTATGGCTAATTTATGATTTATATTAACATAATGAGCAAATGTTATTAATTTACAAATTTGGCAAAACACTCTTAAGGACATACAAGGACAGATTGTATCAGAGCAGGTCATATGCATTTTTAACCGGATGATGTGCAATAGCGATTAACTATTGGCAGAGCCTTCTAGAGGGTGGGGGCCACCACGCTTAAAGCTCTGTCTCCAAAAGTCTGTAGTCCACTGTTGGGGATGGTGGGTAGATTCCGCTCAAAGGATGATAGTTTGTTTTAATGCAGAAACATTTCAGTGACTTTAGCCTCGACCAAAGTGCTTCTATAAACGAAACTGGCCTCTAGTGTGACAGTCACGCATTTTTTTACTCCCAACATCCATCATGACTGTCTCCTCTAAAGGGATAGTTCAAACCCAGAAATAAAAATGTAATCATAATCTACTCACCGCTATGCCAATGGAGGGGTAAGTGAAATGTTTGAGTCATCAAAAGACTTTTGGAATTTCAGAGGTCAACAGAGTTGCAGCCGAAATCCAATCAAATTGAAGAAATTAGTGACCTATCTTCTGACGTAATAAACAGAAAAAAGATAACGTGATAATGTCCCCAGAAGTGGCTATGTTATGATGTAAATTAAGCCTTTTCAAGTTTTCAAGTCAAATTTGAATGTCGGGGCTTCCGGACACTTGGATGACACAGCAGGAGCAGTATGAAAGCGTGTTTTGTTTTTTCTGTTGTTTTATACTGCTGAAGAAAGGTCACTTATGTCATCAATTATATTGGATTCGGCTGCTACACTGTTTACCCTTGAAACTCCAAACGTATTTTGTGGACTCAAACACTTCACCCACCCCTTCATCGGCATAGCAGGAGATAAATGTCGAATTAAGATTTCCTGGTGAACTATCCCTTTTATGTCTGTGCTGCGTTTAATCAAAATGCTTGACCGATTTTAACCCAGCATTTTAACATTATCTAGCCAATTATTATTTTGCCACCACAACATGATTTTCAAAACTGTCAAAACACGTGAATGGAATTTATGGGATAAAAGGCTGCCTGTGCAGACACAACAACTTTAAGGTACTGACAGCAATGAGCTGTAAATCAATATCAGTGTGTGTACTATTTATTTCTACCCTTGTAGGGGAATGATGACGTCTATCTATGCGAGAATGACAGAGGCAGTGTAACCATGAGTGCTGGATTTGTCTCTGGACGAACTCACCCTGAGCTGGCAACAGAGGTAAACACTGACTGATCGTCATCACCACAAAGTATCAGTGGCTGTACTGTTGTAACCATCGGTTTTCAGTTCTAACCTCTCTGTTTCCAGGAGGCTCTGTAGGGGCAGGCCTGGAGGCTGGTCGATGGAGTCATCCAGTGTTGTTTCCACAGAAGCATCCACCTATATAACAGATTCAACCTGAACCAGAGCTACTTCCTGTTTCTGGCACATGGTAGATCTCACCATGGTAAGAGAGTGGGAGAACTCAGTTCTGAACAGTGAACAGTTTTAATTAACCTAGTGCCTGTCCTAAATCCCCCTGTTTGGAAGGGCTGTTTGCTTGGTCTGCAGTAATGCTCTGGACCTGCTCCAAATGTATCCCACTGGCCTACAATATACTGTTACATTTAGTTTAACATGTCTATGGTGTAAATTGACATTATAAAACTTTGCATTCATCCTACCCGGTTTATCTGCACAGAACATTTTGTAGTCAATGTTTTTCATGAGATGAAACTGAATTTACTTTATTATTGTTCATGTGTAAGGGTTTAAATATATATGTGGGTGTGTGTTTGAATAATTTACTTAACAGCTGTTGTTTATTCACATTGTATGTAAGCAGGTTCCAAGATCTGTTAATTAACAGACAAGTTTCTTAAAGTGTTTTAACATAGGATGAATATGACAGGTTTTCTAAAATTGACGTCAACCTTGGGGCATTAACCTCAACCCTCTCTTGTAAGCCAAGTAGTGTGACCTGTGTTTATTAACTGAAAGGAGGATGTAGATGTTGTAGGTTAAGAACACCCTTTGACTATTTCAGGTTCAGCATTGACCTGCTGAAAGTTGTTAATTTGACTTTCATGCTCCCAACTTCCTATTTGTCTGCTGTGTCGGATACTGTTGTATTAATGGAAACACTTTGAAGGCTGAGTAGATTTATTCTTTTCTCACCTTGGGTCATGTGTATTTTAATCTGATGCATCAAACCTTCAGTGGGAATACTTTTATGACTCAGTTTGCTGAGAATAGCATAGTTTCCTCTTCAATTACTGCTGGAAAAAAACTGTGGAATCCATAAGGTTGTCTAAACTTTGTGCAGAGTGCATATTGATAAAACTCTGTCCTCCATAGGTTTGATCTACAAACACCATCATCAACCTCTCATCTCCACCATGCAGAAGGTGATTACTGGACTTCCGGAGGTTCTCAGTGGCTCGCTCTCCCCCCTGCTGATCAAGTTCCATGGTTAGTTCCACGACAGTCTAAAATCTGAAGATTACAGAAAGACCGCTGTGTTCATTTCATCTCAAAGTAGCGCAAAGCTGGACAAAATATCAAGCCATTTTGTGTTCCGCAGAAAATTAGGCACAGTAACTCTGTCATGTACTGATGCTGATACAAATTTATGTCATGTTGAACTACTGAAAAGAACCTTATAACCTGTCATCGCCCTGTTTCCGTTCAGACTGTGATAGAGATGAACATCACTGAATTTTACTCCATGTGGTATCACTGTAGCTCCAACATGTGGTCACATGTTTGCACACATCATCTATTCTACAGTGTACCTACTGTGTATGTTGGGTATGTGTGTAGGCTATCTATAGCAAAAATTCCGGAATAATAAATTAACATAAAAGGGAAAATCTAAATATTATGAATAAATATCATAGAACAAAGGCAATATGAAGACTTTTCACAAAAAAAAACAAGAACTTTGAGCAATTATAAATAATTCAGAAAAGTACAGTATTCATAATAGGTCTGAAGCGGGCGTGACTAGCTCATGAATCTCTCCTCCTTCCACCAAATATTTACAGATCATCACCTGTGATCTGTCCTCAGGTGTGTTCATGCTGACTGTCTGGATGTGGATAGTGAGCACAGCCGCCCTCATTGCTCGCCATTACAAAGGCTTTTGGCCTGACACAACAGTGCTGGGACAAAGGCTCTGGTTTCAGGTGAGAACCCCAGCATATCTGTCTTTCAATATGCTCTGAAATTTGCTCTAAATGTTATCGACAGAAAATAGACATTAATCTTAACAATAATATTCTTAGTGTGTTACTGTCTGTCTTCCATTGACCTGACTAAACAGTCTTTCCATTTAGAATTTAATAGTCCTTCTCTCTTCATCTCCTTGTCTTTGCAGCTCCATCGAACCATGATGGTCTTGGCTGTCGTCCTAACTAGTGCAGCCTTCACTCTGCCTTTCATATACAGGAAGGGATGGAGTAAGGTAAGTGTGTCATGTGTATGTGTGTGTGTGACCACACACCCTCCATCTTGTCCATCTGTCTCTCAATCTGTTTAAGTGGCTCTTAGCATTTAAAAATCTTTTGCTGTCTATCTTTGAGTCAGTCCCATCACACTTTTCTACACAACTTGTATTGGCGGTAGTCAGTCTAAATATATATATATGAAGAGGTACTGCTGCAAGGTATATATATCTTAGCAGTCTTTATATAGATATACCTTGTAGCAAAACCTCTTCATGGCATTTTTTGTGACCTTTTCTCTCCATCCGTGTTGTCTAAAAGAGGCTTTCAGACCAAGTGTACACTCACAAATACTCATTCAAAGATGGAGCAATATTCAGCTATATGATTTTATCAGATTATCACACTGAAACACAATTAATTTCCCAGGCAATGTGCATTCACACAATCTTTTCCATTCACAATGAATGGTAGCTCAACGCTCTGTTTGAGTCGGTATGTGTGAAATTGGATGAATAAATGTTTTTTCAGCTGTGGAGTGAGTCACCTTCACAGAACAATTAGCAAATATTCTTTTATTTACGATTTAAAAAAAGACTGATTAGACATACCATAATGATGTATTCACTATATTTTCCAGGTAGTTTACTACTCTGTGAGGTTGTACCTATGCATATCAGTGTTTTAAACTAAAGGCCAACATGTTCACCTGAAAACACTTTTACCATGGTAGTCATCTTTGTGGAGTACGTTAGCATGCAAAAATGGCTAATTAGCTTTTAAGATAAAATATATGCTAATGGGAATGGAATCACCAGTAATGGTAAGTGTTGGACAAATTAGCATTATAATCTTTATATCTAGTTGGCACTAGATAAAAAGTTAAGTGGAGTGAAGTTACTACATCTCATCCTGAGAGGAACATGAATGTTAAAGCAAAATTCGATGGCTTTGTCTATCAATTCACTTTGAATTCTTAGTCTGTGATGTATTTAAACAATGCCATCAGTGTATGATTATCATGATAATATGATACAACTGATAAGATATAATTATAATGTATAATTTTTATCTTTGATAAGTTAGTCACATTTCTTTCTTCATTCAAACTACTTCCTTTGAGGTGATTTAAGGAAGTAGAAGTAAGTAACTATACTAAGCTTTTTCTGCCATTATTGACATTGTAGTCAACACTGTGAGCTGCACTGGGGTGTATATCTGTTTGAATGACTCAGCCAGATTAATCACATGCTGTTCTGTGGTGTGAGTGACAGAGTGTTGAGTCCATCGAAGCATTTGTTCACCCTGACTCACCACAGAGGCTGCAGCATTCAGGACAGACACCAACAGAATAAAAATACTAATAAATATGTTATAAATCCTATCTTATCACACACACACACACACACACACACACACACACACACACAGAATTGAAAAGATTTTGTGCAGTAAAATGTAAAAGATTGATTAAAGTTGTATCTGTTATCTTACAAACACAGTAAGTGAGACATGTTTTAAATATAAACACAGCATACTGGTTTCAGGTTTTAGTGAATAATGTTGTCTGTAGTCTGCATGATGATGATTTTAGTTTGAATCTGGAGCCACCCCCTCCCTGCCAGTGTCAGGTAGAGTCACAACAGCAGAAAGGGAGACGTACTCACTCGCGTCTCAAGTCGCTATCCTATAAACAATCTAGTTTTCATGTCAGATTATCTAAACCATGTTTTATAAAGTAAATATGATGTTATTGAGCTTCATGTGGAAACACATGATCAATATGTTTCTCCACATCATAGCCCATTTTATCCATTGTTTACAATTAAGTTTAATTTAGTCACTGACTGCTGCTTTGAGTGAATTTTTATCCTTAATTTTCTAATTTAAAATTCACATTATATCAATCAGCATGAAAAAAGTAATATAGACAGTAGCTGCATGAAGAAGGCTAAAACAGACCTGAAATTAATATTTTCCGCTCCTTGACCTAGATAATGTATATTCTCTTCTTTGTGCAGTGGCCTCTAGGTGTCTGTCTTTCCCCATCACAGGCTGTCACAACATAATGCCTAAGGGTTCACCAGTAAATCATAACTCAATTATTTGAAAAGATACTGATGAAAGATGTCGGGTTCTATCCTCACTCATGTCAGAGCTTCTATTGTTCTGTTTTTATACAAACACTTTATGTACAGATAAAGTGTGTAGTTATTTTACTCTGTAGCTGTTAGGATCAGTGGGTGAGGGATCTTCAGACCACATGCAGGTGGAAGGTTGTCCCCTCCTCTGGATCTAGTGGCTGTTGTCACAGATTAATGAAATCTAGTTAAATTATTCTCATATCAGAATTACCATAATTAGATTGTTAGCTGCTAAATTTTACTTAAATATTTTCTTTCTAAAGTTGCATGCTGTTAATGAGATGGTATATATCTTACTCTGTAACTGGATTTCTAAAGGTCTCATAATATAGTTATCTCAGTGAAGGGACAGCTTGTGCACTTGTAAGACATTGGCATACTGTTATGGAGATAATAAGATAATTTTCATTTGATGGTGAATTATCCCTTTAAATACAAAGTAAGTGTGTGGATTACTATGGATTTGAATTATTTAGTGAATGTATTCAATCAGACTGTCCCTTTAAACAGAGACCATAAACTAATTAATCAGACATCTTGCTATAGCTATTTAAGTGTTAGGTACTGATTCTTCTTCTGATTATTACTACTACATTTCCTCACCTCTATCCACTGGTTCTTGCTTCTCTTGCTTTATCAAAAAAGTTAATAAAAGTTGACATGATCGAAGGGGTTATCCGCAATTTTAAGAGGGAAGAGAAAATAAAAGTGAACGGTTTATAGTAAAACGTTTTTAATAAAACAGTTTATAGAACAATTTCCTGCTTCATATTTGACCCAATGTACTCATTGCAGTGGTGAGCACACACTGACCTGTGCAGTGAGGAACTATTATCAACATTTCAGGTTTTCTCACTGTCAGTTTGACCTCCGCTTAAAGTGATCCTCCAACTGATAAACCATAGACTTGTAAACAACCTTGCTGATGAGATTTCATTACATTGAAATTTCATTAAATCATAACTGATAGCTATGGTTGTCAAAGAACACAAGTTTATTAAATTAATACCAATCCTAAGAATACAATGGCATAAGTGATTGTAAATGAGTAGAGACAGTTAATGTATTTCTGATTATTTTCTTACCAGCATAGTAGAACATTTCCCTGCAGCTCCTCTTCCTCTGTGTTTTCTCTTATCATCTAAGATAAGATAAGAAAAGATACACTAATGCAAATGGGGAGAAATGTGTCCTCTGCTTTTGACCCATCTGGTGAACACAGCAGGACACACAGAGCAGTGGGCAGCCATGCATGCAACCAGGGACAGATGATAGGGGAGTAAGGTGCCTTGATCAGGGGCACTTAGACAGTAGGTAGGGAGAGTCCTCTTGGATGTTTTTGGACAGATCGAAGTGTTGTCCATCCAGGTAGGTTTCTTTGGTTGTCACTCCGTGGAGTCGAACCAGAGACCATCCAGTCTGATTTCCTGCCCATAGTCCTCCGTATCTCTTTCCTCCCAGGGTGCAGGCTCTCACCCTTACATAGGCTGCAGCGTCATGGCTCTGTCTATCATCCAACCAATAATGGCAATTCTCCGACCAGTTCCAGAGTCCCCCAGGTAAGACCTAAAACCAGATTTTAATAACTCCCTCACTTGCACATCACTGTCCTGTGAAAAGCAGCAGTAGTACTTTTAAACTCACCCAGGTCCCGTCTCTTCTCCTCTCTCTCTACATTGGCAGGAGGATCATCTTCAGATGGCTTCACTTTGGAGCAGCCACTGCTGCCCAGATACTTGCCAGTAAGAAGACTAGTTAGAAAAGATTTTAATCTGGAGAAATTAAATATGATTGCTGCTGCTCGATGATGACTTGAGGAGCATGAGTTATTACTTATACATTTTAATTGTTTTGAATGGCAATTATTTCAAAATGTGTAATTCCAGTGACCTAGACCTCCAGTTGTGAATGTTTAGGCTACAGTAAACTGATTTTTGTCACACTCACTTGGACATTATTGAACTTAAACTGTTAACTTGCATTCTATAATTTAAGGCACCTAATTATTTAGTTATGAAGAAACACATTTTGTGGAAAAAAGCTAAAATTCAAAAGAACTGCTTGAAATAGTTTCATCATTAAAAGGAACAAAAAGTAAATGACTATATAAATAATTTTTCCAAGCACAGTCTGTGCAGTAAAGCACAATGTACTGTTTGCCCCATGATCCACGTGGTTTTCTTTCACGATGCCTGAGATTGTAATTCAAGCACTGTCTGGTCCTCTCTCCCTCCCAGCAGTGTGTGTATTCCTTGGTGCTGCTCAGCAGGCGCTGCTGTTACCCAGTCCCTGGTCTCCTGCGGTGCTAACTGGATGGCTGCTGTGGATCATGATGGTAGACCTGCTGCTACTAATCCACCAGTGCAGGCTCAGAGGTATAAGCAATACAGACCCGTATTATTGGATGAATGACATTAAACTGCTTTCAGACATGCACCTAATGGAAATTTAGCTTTGTGAATGCAGTGTGTGAGCTTCCTGACTTTCTCCGGCCAGTCCCCCAGTAAAGAGTCTGCAGAAGTCAGGAGTCGATGTGAGAATAAACAGGACAACTGTTGTTGTGAACACTTTGAAGTGGAAAACCTCTTGCTGCGACGTAGTTGTGTAAACTCAGGCGACCTCCGTTAGTCATGTCTGAAAACGGCTTTAGCTTTCTCTTTTGATAGCTGTGCAATTTAGATTAGTTCTTAACGCCTGGAGATGTGGAACACTCGGTATTAACTGTTTGTTTCAATTAGCAGCCAGTGCTGCTGCAGCCTGCAGCGAGAGAATCAATCAATTGTTCTGTTCTAAAGCATTATGACTAAAGCAGTGCCAAAGTGTGT